>NW_023998528.1:247972-298757 GCF_014805625.2 Glossina fuscipes
GAAATCAAATGAGGAATACTCTCGAGCTTATTTGAACATTACTGGCATTAAAAACAATTTTTTGAAGTTATAGAGCATTGTGTAAAATTCACATACCAGAATGTACTGCTGGGAATACAGCGAGTGTAACGAAAAGCGTAAAAAATACATTGCAGAGTTGAGGTAGCGCAGTTAGGAATATAGTGAAGTAGGGTATATGAGTTCCAATTTCTTCAACCTTACGTAAGTCTTCTTTGCGTCTAATTATTTCGTGGTATCGATAAAATTTCTAAAAAAAAAGACGCGGCAAAATTCCTAATTCCCTTCGAATATGTCGAAAAGTAGAGTACTTACGTTTAAAGGTAAAGCAAAATAGGTATCAACGCATATAAAACATATTAAAATTGCGGTGAGAAAGTAATAAATAGCCGCAGTTCTATCCGAGGAGAAATATATGAGCTGCATATAGAGGCAATCGATGCCAAAAGCCCACTAAGGTTAGATCCAAGAACTATGGCACCCGTATATTGTAGCGGTAGAATAGCTGCCATCCCATAAACAGTATTTTGAAAGACACCGTTAGCGCCTTAAATAATTTTATTTATCAATAATGTTTATATATATACATGTATAAATTTGCTTACTATGCAATATTACTATAGTTATCATGGTTATCCAAAAGAATACGTCAGGCCAAGACGATGAGTCCACCATAGCCAGGATAACAGTGAAAATAAAAATAATTAAAATCATTGATATTGTGTAGACAATCCGTTTTGTAATATCACCTCTAGAATAGGCGAACAATATTTTCATACATATGTCTACACACACACATGCACAATATATATATGTATATATATGTATATTCAATCACATTTACCCTATACGCAGAAAAATATTTATCCAATTAAATATAATACTTGGTATTTGTGATGCAAGACCCATATACTGTAGAAAATATCCAGCATAGGATGTTGGCGATGTATCATTCGTAGCCAATTTGAAATCTACAAAATACTAGAGAAATTTATTTTTAAAATGAAATTGTACTTATTTTCGCCTCGCCTTAATTAACATTACACTTTTTGCGGTAATGAACATATTCCATGGCATTAAAACACCAACACCGTGGAGTACAAACACTAAAAACACTAATTTAAATTTGTCTTTCGGTGGCGACAAAATCATTTGAATTTTAACGAATTGTTTGCCCGGAGAGTGGAACTTTTTTCTTCCGCTTGAAGTAAATTTAAAAAGTTTTTCGAAACCAATGATAAAGATGATAATTGAAAATAAAAAACCTGGCATCCCGAAGAAGAAGGGCAGCCAATGTCTTAGAATGTCAACAAAAAATGGAAAGGAAAAGAGACTGCATACACGTGTGTTAAAAAGAATGCTAAATAAAATCCGCGTAGTACCTATCGTATTAGAATCCAGTGTTAGCATTCATGTTAGAATCCATCCTTATCTACCATGCTAGATTGCATCCGTGTTAGAGTCTGCCGCTACGTACGATGTCAGGAACCGTCGTTTGCTTACCGTTACCAACCTTGATAGAATCCATCTTGAACTACAAATTGGAATCCAATGTTAGGTATGAAAACACGCCAGATTAGAGTCCACCTTTGCCTACCGTTACCTATCAAATTTGAATCCGTAGTTATCTACCGCATTCGATCATGTTAGAATCCACAGTTTCCTAGTATTATCTAGTATTGGAGTTCACGGCGGTTATCTACTACATCAAAATGCGCTGCCTCTACTGCTCCTACGATATTAGTACATCGTAGTAACATAAGCATTTACATTTACATTTTTATATTTCATTATTACAGCAAGCATTTTATTATTGAACTAATTTTATCAATACTAACGTAAGCATTACTTTTAATGTTACTTTTAATATTTTAGTATACAAGATGGTAATTTTTAGCGCATATAGAGACGATGGCAGATGAAAGAGTCCGGAGAAGACATAGAAGTGAATACATTAAATCAAAAAGATGCGCTTCCAGTTGTTTCAATTACTTTCGCATTTCTATCCATCCAATAACCATGTACACCGCGAATTTCGCTACACCTAATTCAGCTTTTCAGCTTTTATGCGAATGGTCTTAAAGGACGTTGCGTGATAACATGCTGAAGTACCAGACATTCTGCTTTTTTTATTTAACATTTCTGTAGTATGCGAAATCTGACGCCCGCCTTACGTCATCGAAATCTCTTCAAATTAATTTTTCCATAATATGGCGACCCTGACCCAATCCGAATACGTCAATCGCCGTCTGGAACAGGTATTTGTGCCAAAAGAGGTAAAATTGATAGGACAGTTACGCTCCTATCCCGATGAAAGTTACAAGTCTTCATTTGTAAGTAAGAAAAGAGCGTCTAAATTGTCGCAACTCCCTAGAGAACTATAAGGTCTTACAATTTTTACCTGAAAGAATTTGGCCAACAATGGCTAACGCAGACCGACAGAAACCCTTTACACAAATTGTTGGTGTTTACATACGCATGTGTATCTTTTTCTTTTGTTTTAATTTGTCTTTTTGCACATATCTGTGATAGGTCAATCGACTGTCCGCTTAATTCATTGTCAGCATGTATTTATTTATGTGAATATGTATGTATATGCATATACTCCTTGTTTATTCACGCTATTATATTAAAATAGTCTGTGAACAACGACTTGCCATACTGTTTATATATGCCAACGTATTTTGTCTGAATGAGGATGCTACTATCATCCGCTGCTAACGTGGACAAACAATTCTTTATCTCACGTATATAGCTTATAAGCTAGTTACTTTAGTATATAAGCGCACTGTTTCCTGTTGTATAACCTAGATGAATAAATGCAAACCAAAACCACGTTGTTTTTATTTCTCTAATCGATATTTTGGTTCAAGTGCCTAAATACCAATTCAATAAAAAATTCCTCAATAGTTCACACAAGTCTATGTGCTTGTGTGGCTCATACAAAGGATTATTCACAAATGTATTCGGACTTAAGAAATTCTTAATTTATGCTTAAATAGAACGTATTGGCACTATTCCACTTTAACCCTACAGAGAAAATATAAAGCTGTTTTACGTCCGCCAATGCAACTGATAACTCAAAGCATACCCACCCTCCACCGAGGAGTAACTCAACTGGAATACACAAAATCGGGAAGGAAAAAATTTTATGAATCAAAATATTTCAAACCCGTAGACAATATTCGTCACCAAATCCGTGGCTAGAGAAAGCCACATGGTGATTGATATAGTTCGTAAAAGTGGATTGCCCTGTATCGCAACTAGAGATTTCAATTTATGGAATGAGTGGAAGATTTGCACGAAGCATATAGCTTTTTTATGTTTCTTCTTGTCAGCAAAATATTTCCAAACATTAGAGGATGACATCCGAGAAAGGTTGCAAAGGACAAGAGAGAATTTTAGAGATACTAGCACCAAAATGTGGGAAGAATCTACAATAACACTTTACTTCAGAAAGAGCGATTTCGTGATACTCGAAAACTTACTGCAACTGGCTGACGGCTTAGAAACAACTGTGATGGACAATCTTGGACGAGGAAAAGTTTTGACAAAACGCGGCCCCGCTACCATACCGCATACGACATTGCATTCAGGATCTGCCCTGTGACGTGCGACGTGCAGTCGTACGGTTAACGGCTTAGATGTGAGGCCGTCACAGAAGAGGTCCGCTGTGTTTAGACACATCGGAGACAATAAATATACATTCTGACGGTAAAATATACACCAAAAGCCATCTGGTTTCAACTTCTTACAAAACGCGCAAAAAGGAAACGGTGGTACCTGTTATCTGCAATAATAGAAACGTGGGCGAAGAATGAGATAGAGGACCTTTACAAATCCCGATTATTATCCAGCTCATGGTAGTAATCCGAAAGGGGAGGAAATTTGAGGATCAAAGTTATAAATTTATATATTTCATAAACTTGGTTTCTAAGCGTTTTTGTTTCCTTATTTTATATATGGTAAGATAGCTTAATGGTCACCATAAAGGAGAATCGTACAAGATATTCGAAATAGGTTTATATGCCTCCCAACGTGAATTTTGTTGATTAGCAATGTCATTCTGATATTGATCGAAAGTAGGATTTACAGTGAGTCGTTATTCGTGGTTTGACTTGACTTTCTCTCCGTTTTCCGTAGTTCTCTCCGTTGTTCGCATTGTAGGTAATACGTTTGAGATAAGAACGAGCTATCATGGTAAATAAAATAATGCGATCGATGCGCGAATACCATCTGATGAATTAAACTTGCACAGAGCTTAGTTATAAGACCATACCCGTGTTTTTGTCAAAAAATTATTTAGAAAACGCGTGGAAGAATCTGAAATATTTTGAGGGGGAATTAATATATAGACACATTTTGAATAGATTTGATTAAATCGTACAGGATGACTGAAAAAGAAATGCAATTGCTCATGTAACTATAAGACGGTTTACATGTATATTAATAAACTAAGGTCTATGTCTATAATAGAACATAACAGGTGGACGAAGAAATAAAGTAGATTATAACGTTGTCAAATGAATTTGCGGTGTCAGTTATTTGTGTGGTCGGATGGTAATACGAAACTCGGTAAGTGAACCTCGGAGCATACTGGCGGGTTCCATCCGGCAATAACTTAACGAAATAAAAAAATTAGGGGTTATTTAATAGAGTTAACTTTTGCCGAAGCTTTTTAATCTTTATAGTCTTTTTGGCTAACTATGAATTTTTTCTATTACTTACTATAGAACGTTTAATAAATTAAATAAATTTCTTTTTATTTGCAATTATTTGTTTGTTTATTCAACGATTAATTGTAACTTACTAAAAAAGGGCTCTTTTTTTATCACACTTTTCCTCCTGAAAGGGTAAGGGTGTAGAGCGATCGCATATCGTGGTTAATATACATCCACTTTGAAGTGTGACAGAATTATGCAAAGTCATTTCTAAAAAGAAAAAGAAGAGTTATGACACACTTCATCAGCATTTCCAGCTGGGGACTTCTAGCCGATTTCGTATTGGCACTGAAAGAAGTTAACAGTTTTGGCGGTATAAGCCGAGCAGCACAGATTGATAATCGCGTACACTAAGTATATGCAGCTTTCACCTTTTTAATAACACAATATATTACACACAATACATTACATACAAAACGATAAGGACATAAAACATTATGTTAATAAATATCTAAAGCATATTGAAGCGTGTACAGAAGGTCTTTCATATTATATTTCTATCATATATTATTCATATGTTCAACCCGCATCTACCCGGTGCGGCTGCCTTATAAACACTGGTGGGTTGTTGATGCAACTGGTGTTACATTTCTTCTTTCAGACCATCTTTGCTTTCCAAAACCATTTTGTATTTGTTCCTGCTGCTTGCGTAGCCATTGTCGTAATGCAGAAAAAAGGTTTTTTTGACATAAAAGTCTTAAATGACATTTCATTTATTCGTAAATACCCATTTAAGGATGTTCAAAAGGACTTTATATGTATTCTTCACAAAATTACAAATAGCGATTGAGTTTGTCTTATCAAATATATAGCGAAATTTTTGATTGCAAAGTACGTAAGTATTTCAGACTCCATCCATCACCAAGAGGTAAAACCTCCAGGAAAATGAAGAATTCATTACCTTCGTTTCTATTAATTCCTTGGCGGTACGAAGGAGAGGGATTTCGGAGACAGGTCGCTCACCAGAAATAAGTTTGACGACATGTGTAATGTGTAAGTTGACGGCGTCTGTCCATTATTCTGTTTAGCTTTTTGTCATAGAATGTGCACATTCTTTTATCTATTCTTTTATCTATTTACTTCAGTTTGCCCAAATATACGTGCCAGCGCATTTTTTTTAGGGCATCTTGACTGATTGTTAGTCATAATTTTAATAATGTTACATCCAAACTGACAGTTACTGAAGGTTTTTTCATAATGGCTTCGAATCAGAATCTAATATCATTTACGATCTATCACGAAATCGAAGAAGTTTCAACTGACTGACTTTAAATTCCTCCTTTAGCAAAAAAACTGTTTTTCTTGCGAGGGTTAAAATATAAAGTGAAATCGGCACATGCGACAAAAAAAGTTTACGGAGAGAATTGACTGCGTCTAGAAATAAAAACTCAGCAGACTCTATTACCACGTCACCAGTCGTGCAACTTAGCTGTGTATAGATTGAAGAGGATGAGGCTCAACCAATTTCTTTTAAGAGCACCACCTTACCTTCAACTGTCTGCACGCTTTACCAGGCTCACTTAGATAAAAAGTGTACAATAGGTGTATTTGAAAACGAATTGAGAAATTTTAAGAGAATTCTACGAAGTTTAATTGAATTAATGGAGTCATAGACTTTATTGAAAGTCATGACGACCCTTTCACCTGTTTTTTTTTTTTTTTCATACATTATAATTGTTGCGTTTAGTTTTGTGATTTTCGATTGTTGAAGATGAAAACATTCAAGGTAAAAATAAAGTTAAATATTTTTCGTAAGAATCTATGTCATGAGATTAAATTAATTACTTGCTTTTTTTGGATATTTCAGTTAAACCTTTCAACGAACGTACTTAATCGCTTTGGTTTAAACTCAGATAAATTAAATATTTGTTTTGTTTCGTTTTATGCTTAGTTATTCGTTTAGTTTCTTCTTTCTCTTTACATTTATTTGCTAGGACTTTGTTGTGTGCAAACACAGCTGGTCGCAAAAATACAACGTTGTTTATGTCTCGATCGACGCACTTTATCACTTCAGCAGCAATCGAGCGCTATAACACCACAACATGATGCTATCGAGAGTGACTGACGAAGTGCACATAGTCGTAGCAGAACGATAAACTGAACCCCTTCTTACCTAAATCCTTCTAAAATTTATAATTTAGAGGGTAGAATGAATGGTTGGAAAATGAAACCTAAAATTGTTGGTAGCTGCTCCGTGAACTACTTTAGATATCTAAAGCTAATCTAACGTTTTCTATTAAACATCTAAAATAAACCACAATGCTTAACTGAAGGGGAAAAAAGACGTCAAATAAACGTTGCGGATATAAGCCGTGCAGCAAATGAAAATTTCTAGACGGACAAAATTTCATTATATTTTAGAATACATTAGCATAGAGTAAGACGATTAAAAGAGTCGCAGTTTTAATTAGTTTGCCTGCCCATCAAATTACTTCAACTCATTTCTGTCAACTCTAGTACATACATTTCGCAGAACAATGGTCATTCAATAAAGAGCACGATATATGCTACGTGAAAGCAACACACCGTATCCATATTGTATTGTTTCAATTGGGAATTGACATAACATTTATATTTATATTAGCTATAAATTAAATACGTAATAAAAAAAATGTATCACAAAATATTTATTTACAAAGGTATTTTACGTAAAAAGATTGCTTAGCGTATTATTAACTTGGGCTTCTGTAGTCTTTTTTTTCTTTGTTTGTTCGCTTGTCAGAAAAATTACGGTTTGGCTGGTTCATCAATGTAAGAAAATGACTACGTTTAAGAAATATTCATTAACAAAATTGCGAACAATAAATTTATTTATTTTTCAGATATTTTGGCAAATTTGTTAGGCTTTTAATACTTTCTCTGCAAACCGCACTTTTCTATGAACAATAGAATTTGAAGAAGTAAGTCGATTGATCGGCTTCCGCATCGTGACTAAAATATTATTTAATATTTGGGATTCTCTTATGATTTTCAATAATATATACATTGCTGCTTTATTTACTGCCTTGAAAAGAAAGCAAACGACCAACACAAATACACAATTAAAAATTAACGGGTCAGAAAGTATATGTCGTGATATATATCACGATAGTAATCTGACATGCAAATTATGTGAGACAAATTTGAACATGAACCAATATCTTGGACCCCTTGGATGAAAATTGGCCCAAACTAACAATTTAATAAAAATATGAATATTCAAAGAAAATAGGGAATGCATATACATGCTAACGCTTAAACGATTATGATCAGAAGCAAATCCTTATATGGAGAAAAAGTCTAATTTGTAGTTTCCTCTGATGGAGACAAAATTAGATTTGGATCATGTCGTTGATGTTTTGGACATCCTCCAATATGCAGACTTTCATGAAAAGTATGACTTGACAGAAAAATGTTTAATTTTTTGCATTAGTACAAAAAGCGCGACTGGCTGCATAAAGCGATGTGGTGTTGGGTGCATGAAGGTCATCATTGGCCGACTATAATGTTCTTACTTGTTTCTCATTACCTGAATTCAAGAGTACAATTTAACTTTACTGAGACCCATACATGTATTAAGGAGGTAACTAAAAAAATTATGAATTTATCTTACTTCTTACTTTCAATTCGTATTGTATCGTCTTAGTATATTTCAATTCTTTACCGACCCAAGACGGTTGTATTAGTAGATCGACCCTAGGACTTTGACGACGATTAAAGAATTATAATATTTCTTATTAAATGAACACGTTGGAAGTTTACGATTCAAATTCTATAAATAATGTGTGCTGAGCAAAAACACATTGTTGAAATGTAAGGTGTACGTAAGACTCGAGTAGGAAAAATTCTCGGACAAAACTAAAAGAAGAGAAGATGTAGGCATGTTGCTAAAAAGTAGGTCTCCGATTTTCTCCTTAATGTTACAGACAAGGAGATGTAAAAAATTTCATCTGCAACATCTTCAACTCTTTCCGCTAATGCTCAACCAGTATCTATATTGAAGACAAAAACTATGCACTAATATGATGATAGGTTTTGAAAACGATTTCTCAGTGAACGTCGTGGTCCGTTTTTTCACTCTTGTAGCATTTACTGGATTATCTTTTTTGCGTGTTAAACCTTTAATCATATGAAACTTGGCTTTCTGTTGTATATACTGATGAAAAATGTCAAGCAGCTTGCAGCAGGTACGTCAAATGTGTTACTTTTGCGTTTAAAAAAACGAAGAATAAATTATCTGAACGACATCTAAAAAAGAAATTACATTTGTATATTGTTGTTTATATTATTTAGCCTAAAAAAGTTTGAATTAAAAAGAATGTTTCTCTCTTAAGATTCTAAATAAATTAACGTATACTAGAACTACATTTTACAAATTGTATTTTAAAAAGAAGAATAATATATATATATACCAAACTTGAATTATTGCATTTCATATTCTTAATTTATCTTGACAATTGCAGATAAACTTGGGAGGCTCTTTTCAGTCAAACTTTGCGCTTTCTATTTAGAAGAAAACCTGCTATAATCAGTTGTCTGCTGTCCCTCTTTTCTTTTGGTTTTCTTCTATTTTTTAATTACATAATTAAGTCATCGTTGTTTTCAATTTTTGCTTAAATATTTCTTCTCAATCCTAACTTTTTTAAGCAATCTAATATATTATTGTAAACAAGTATAAGTGTATGTACAAGCATTTGGATGTTATTCAAATAATGAATTGAAATACATATTGTTTTCAAATTTTTTAATTTAATAAAGCATCCATCGTGTAAGGAAAGGGTGGAGGAGTTTGCTTAAGTGGAGATTGTTGATGTGTATTGAGATATGACTGTGGCAGATGAGGACACTGATATTGTTGATGTTGAAATTTATTTTGACTCTGCACGTGCCGTTTTTCAGCAATCATTGGTGATAATGATGTTGATGCGAATTGAGACAATGGAGTAGCTGATGACGGTCAGTCTAATATAACAACTTGCGATTCCATTGGCCTGCTCGTTACTAATGGTTTAGGAATAGCAATATTGCGCCAAGGCTTTCGAGCCGCGCGTTTTAAAACTATAGGCAACAGGATTTTTCGCGCTTTCCTGCAAAACAAATGGTTTTTCTAAAATCAATTTATCTGTAGGTATTAATTTAAAATGTTTAAAAGCTTTTATATCCAGGGCGGCAAAAGTATTGTTTGGCGAATTTTTTAATGTATTATTTGTAAAAAGCCATTTAAATGATGTTGTTCTTTTTGATCATATATATGTAAATACGCCAATGTGCGCAGCTACTTGAATGACTGAGAGACTCGCGAGACTCGGCAGTTATTACTAATCTTATGACTGTAACTTACTTGCTTGCTTCTGTCGCCCGAAAATACACATCGTCAGGAGCATCCATCCAGCTAATAACTTGTTTGCGACCATTACCTGTTCGCGCCATTTGGGCAATTTTCGGTTTACCGTTCAGCTGTTGAACAACGAAATAAAATATGTTTTCAATTGAAAATATCGAGTTAACGTACATGATGACGGGGCAACGGTTGACCAGAGGCAGCCATTATAGCGGCAAACTGCTCAGGGCTCGGACAATGTGAAGGCATCGGATCTTTATTCGGGCGCTTGGTTGGTGGTCCAGTAGGTATTATTGTAACTTTAAATACAAAAAGATATATTATTACAAAATATACCTCAGAATTGTATGACAGATACCTTCAGTACCATTAAGTTGTGCTTCTTCGTGAACTCTCTTCCTTAATGAAGATGGCGTTGTTGATGGTATAATTGTTAAATCTTTCTCGAGTTCTATTATTTTATTTGGTACACGATCGTAAACCAGGCTACCATCAGAAGCTTTTGGTGGTTTAGGAAATGAAACCACATCAGGTTTTGGCAATTTATCTTTCGGTGTGAGTATCAACCATTCATGAGGTCCTATACCTGGTGAGCCGAGTCTATTTGCAATTTTCGTTACACTGCCTCGTTCTTTTTTCTTAAGTAGCAGTAACTTTTTAATCTCAGCTGCAGACCTAACAGTAACGCGAGCATTAACTGAAATGAAGCGAGTACAGTGAATACACAGATCGAATATGAAAAATTTTGATAAAGAAACTATCATACATTCCTGCTTTATCAATTGCGTATTGATTGCATATGATGTTTGTCTAGCAGCTTTCTTAGGTTTTATAAGATTTCTACAAATTATACGTGCTAGTCTCGTCATAGGATTCGTTTGTAGATAAAATGCTGTACGGGTTTTCATTATTGGCCTGGGTGAACCCGAACTAATAGCTATACCATGCGTTTGCGTGTAATGTCTTGCCAAATGAGTTTTTAGTTTAAATTCTTTGCCGCAATTGACAATTGAGCATCTGCAAACGTGAAATAGACTTTTAGTAAAGTAGGCTTCTAGAAAAATAGTTACGTACTTGTGTAATTGTCTGCTAGATAAATCACTAACTTTTTCATCGTCGTCACCAGGTTTTCTTTTAGACTCATCCATTTGACTCATCTCTTGTTTGTTGCCGTTTTTAAGCCCAGCGTATTTTTTCCAATAGTCCCAACAAATTTGGCACAAACGGCCTAATAAATGACCGTTAGACCAGGGAAACCACTGAGTAAAATAATCATAAGTGGGACTAGTGACTTGAAGAAAAAAAATGATTTACCTGCGCAGATTTAATTGATGAACAAGATTCGCAAGGTTTGCCCATGTTGACGACATCCACATTGTTCGTTGTACCATTATAAATACTTGCACACTTTGAACTCGTGCCACTTTTTGTGATGTTGTATTGGGGTACATATACTTGTTTAAGTTTAAGTTCGGCTTCCACAGCCTTAACGCGCTTTTGCTGCACATAACGATCCGTCGTCTTCCACATATAATAATATTCAATTATTTGCTTCAGAGTCTTCCAAGGTAGCTACAACAAGTTGTTTTAACCAATCATAGTGAGAAAGCGAGCTTCTAGTTCTTGCACATTGTTTCTACTTACAAAATCTTGTCGTATGTCATTAAAGTCCTTGCCATATTTATCTAATGCTTCTTCAAAAAGATTGGCTTCAGAAGCACTCCAGTCCTCGATTTCATCACGACAGAGCACTGGGCCAGTAGAGGGAACTAAGGAACACATGGCTCCCTCAATGGAATAATTGTGTTTATGCAAAGTATCCATCGCATGAAACTGCAGCATTGTAAAAACAATAAAAAAAAGAACTTTTTTTTTAAAGATATTGGATAAATTTGTGTTGAAACTTACCAACGTGATATCGCGACTTGCAGCCGCCGCTGACATGTGCAATGATGGCTGTTTCACAGAACTGCTACAGTCGAGTGCTCTCGCGAACGTACCGATGGAACGGGATACAACCAGAAATTGATCGATTTTACGATCTGTTAAACCATGATTTGAAGTCCATACCAATGTTTCCAAATCTTCCAGCTTTCGCTCATCGATGACGAAGTCTTTAAGTTTAGGTGGTATTTCACTTTGATAGCGACTTCCTACACGTATTTCACCTTTATCAGCCAATAAGGTTTTTTGTGTTGGATCAAATACCAAACAATAGAAAAACGTATCCTAAAAAATTAAGCAGTGTTTTAGGGCTTCAAATTATACTTAAGTATATGTATATAAATTCCTTATATTTATTTCTTCATTGTACTGGGTTCTTATTATTCAATAAATTTTGGGAAGAACACTCCTACAATAAAAAGATTGTATTTGTTTGAAATTTACGACTCACGTCTTTATTGAGGTAACTTTGCAGTGATTCGGTTTCGTTTAATAATGTCACTGAACATTTGCCTCGTATTTGAGTGGCGGGTATGGATTCAACTTGACGTGATAAGAACAGTTCGCGATGCTTAATCTGATAACGTTGTTTAGCCGTTAAATGTTCTCCCTTATCTGCAGACAATCCCGTGTTGTTACCACCTGTTAATTTTTCGGTTATGGTAATATTTACAGGACTTGCGCGTTCATCATCTAATGCAGCTAAAAATGCAAACAATTGTCAAATTATTACGTATTTTTTGATTCAAAAGTCCAAACTAATTATGGAATTTAAATAAATTTGCATTTACAAAACTAAAGAAGAGAATTAAGCTTTATTCGGCTTGTGCTGGATTAAAATACTCGCCACCTGAAGGTCTTATTATTATCATTTTTGAAGTATCTGGAGCACTATTTTAAAATCAAGTAGCGGGTATAAGCAAACAAGAACACGAATAAAACCAAATTAATAATTGGTTCGCCGTGTGCGGTAGATGCATTTGGATAATTAACACAAAAAGTGAAAATCAAGAATTATTCGGCTTAAGCCAAATTTTTAATGTGCACCACTACATCTTTTTTTTATACTCCTCACAATATAATTTGTTATAATGTCATAACTATTTTAATATTTTTATTAACTTATAAAATGAACACATATTATTATGTATTTGAAGTCCTCTAACAAAAGGTGTCATACCGAAACAGGCTGCCTAAATTGTGTCGTCCTGCAGAATATATACCGGAATAAGTCAATCAGTGTGATTCGGCAACTCTATTGAGCCAATTACGCCTTCACCACAAAGGACTTGTCAAACGATCGGCCATTGTAGTTTTAGCGCTTGTTTGATCTTTTCGTTTGGGACATTTGATCCATACATCTAAGTATTTTGATTATTCAGGTATTTCGACAGAGTAATTCACTCAGTTGAGTTTTATTTAAAAAATCAAGATCTTGTGCACGTATTTCGAGCACTTAATCAGCGCTTTTATCCCAAAAACTTCCTATTGTTTACATGTTAATTGCCATCACAATGGCAGTTGCATGCTGACAGTAAAAAAATAATTTTTTGAAGCGATACTTTCTCTTGAAAGGCCATGCAGGAACGGAAAGGAAAACCATAAATGCTTTACATTACAAAGTAATGAAAAAGCCCGGCCGGGTTAAATATCAAATGTGCGTTCTTGGACTTAATATACACAATTCCGGATGGACATTTCCGATAGCCTCAAACTAATTAAGCGCCCCATGGGTTGAGAAATTTCGTCTTCTAATACTTACACTTGCGAGTTTACCATTTCAAGTTTTCTAATCTGGTTTTTAAAATAATTTTTCCGAAGCATTTGACGTTTTATATTTCGTAGAGTTAGTCTGAACAAAAAATGCTTTTATATAGAGTGTAGTGGCGAATATAATATCTCGTTTGTTTCAAAAGTAAAGTTTGCATAATTATAGAAAGCAATAAATTTTTAATTATTCGTTTGTTCTAAATATATATAATATTTGTTTGTTGATACCTATGGAAGGATCTAGTACTGCTTGAGCGGCTTGCTCTTCTCCTACTGGTGTTCTAAGCCATGTTCTTTTCAGTTTCATTGCCAGAGGTGAGTCTTCTGCGGCTGCCACTAAACAATGTTGGAAAATGTCATAAATGCATTTATTAGCATCAGAAATATAAATACAAAAAACTGGAGAGAATGTAGTATTCAACTTAAGCGAAATATATAGTAATTTTATATATGTGTGAAAATTCACTTTGATGATTTCAAACTAAAGGCACGGCCTTAGTTCACTTTTTTTTTGAAATTTGGCACATGACATCAGTGTTCTATTAGGTGAATTACACAACATTAAAACTACTGAGACTCATTGATAGTATTAAAATTTCCAGTTTTAAAAAATATTATATAAAACATGTAATCTGTCGAAAATGTATGACGACTACTAAAATTATTTTTTCATCCTGAGTTGGCTTGACGAGCACTGTTACTTATTGGCAGGGTCTTCCATAGACTGCCTGTTTGACATACTACAGTCTTCACATTCTGGGACTCAAAACGGATTTTGATGGATTTTGGCAGAAGGAGTAGCTTTGAAAAACGATTATCTCATCAAAGATACAATGTGTTTTATCATACCAAAAGATATGTAGTAGGATGTACTCCTTTAATTTCAGTTAGTATATCTCATCAAATTGAAGGAAATAATTTAATTGAGGAAAGCGGTTAGAAATCTAAATTAAATCGATTATTTTCCTTAAAAACACAGGTAGTTTGTAAGAGCGTGCGCGTCAGACGTGCGTGTTAAATTTTAGATCGAAATAAAATTTTTATAAAATGTCAGAACGACGTGAGGACAGATATTCAGTGTTCATTGCAATTTGGTATATCTCTTGCAAGGAATTTAAGAGAACATACTTGTACTGGAAGCATTCTATTGTCGTTAATGATGACAAGTTTGCTAGATCCTTTTCCTATATCTAAAGCTTCATCTTTTGTAGGGTGGGAGAAAAGATTTAGTTCTTGGCATTTTAATTAAGTACATAGATTGTTGGTAACTTCTTCATTCCCCCTTGTAATGAGATATTATCATAAAATCATCAGCGTGTTGAAAAATGCATGTCTTGCTGTCCTCTAACTTGTGAAGTGATAGAGTGTGCAAGTTGAAAATTGAATGGGACTCATAAAAGAGCTTAGAGGAAAAATCACAGTTATCTATTGTAAGGTTTTGCTTCCTTACTAATAACCGGTCCGTCCGCCTAAGTGTCTACCCGTAGACCCTAGTAACATTCAGTCCAGTTCCTCCGTCCGCGCGAAAACCCAAATACCTCTGGGTAGGGCATTGGAGCATCCGCCTCTGGCCCAGGCGTAGGGTGAGAGACCGTTAACCGCGTAAACGGCAAACTTATAGATCATAAACACTTCACAAAGGTTGTATAAATACCCACACACGAGTATAAAACATGTGTAAAAGGGGCAACATGTATGAAAGCGGTAAAACATCAGTAATATATATAAACACACATACGGGCATAAAATATGTACAGAAGAGTCAAATGTATATAATCTGTATAAAATCATGACAATACATGAACATACACACGAGGCTAAAATATGTGCAGAATCTGTACAAAATCTGCAGAAAGATCTGTATAAAATCAGTACAATACACGAACACATACATGAGCATAAAATACGTACATTATCTGCATAAAATCTGTATAAAATCACGTTAATTTATGAACACTCACACGAGTATAAAATATGTATGGAATCTGTATAGCATCTGCAGAAAAACATTACAATATATAAGCACACACACTATGGATAAAAGCGTAAAAATATAGAAACACATATAACACTACACATTACTCTATAAACGCCGTTAGGACATAGGAACTCTTTAAAATGTATAAGCACATGCGAACATAGAAAAGCGCATAAACTTTAGAAACAATGTACAAAAATGTATAGCACCGCTAGGGCATACAAAACATGCAGGAATAAACACTTAGGTAGAAAAATAAAGGGATAATCCTATAAGCACACGATCATGCAAAACGCATAGCATCACATATAGCAATGTATGTTAACATACAGTAACCTGTATGCAGAAGCACATAGCATCATGCATTACTGGGTAAACACCGTTAGGTCATATTAAAATCTACAAGCAATGCACAAAATGTGTAGCACCGTTAGGTCACACAAAACATAATCACTTAGGTATAAAAATGTATAGCGCATATGAACATACGACAATGCATAAACGGCATAAACACACACGAGCTTAGGAATAGGTAGAAAATGCATAAAAATGTACAAAGGCGTAGGATCACACGTGCCAAACATGTAAACACACATATATAAACACGGATAAACACACAGAAAAAACCCTTACTGCACATAAACGTAAGCTAAGTACACATAGGTTAAGGAACATGGCACTCACACACCTAACGGTGAATAAATCACGCGATTTGGTACCTAGGTACATGTTGAGCAGGTCTTTGATCAAGCATAGCAATAAGTTAGATGCTAGTTGGCACTATGTTATGTATAAGTATGTCATGCAAGTCGCGGCCAAGATTGCGTCAAACACGGCGAAGCCAACCTGAACTAAGTATATATATAAGTATAGTACCTCAATGCATATGTAGACGCATAGAACATATTGGCAACGGGACAAGCGAGCGAAACTTCAGCTATAAAAGAGCGCCTCATCACGCAGAATCTTTGAATTCACGTCATAGCCGCCTAGGGTAAGTGTGTACGGACAATTTGACAAGCCGCCTTTTTTTGTTACGACTCCACGGATAGGGGATGTACTGGCTAGATGTTAGACGTCATTCCTGAAGTACGTTTTAGGACTACTGACTCCACGGATAGGGGATGTACTGGCTAGATGTTACTCGTCATCCCTGAAGGACTGAGGAACACTTTTTTTTTGCATATACATACGAATAACCTACCGGAGGCAAATCGTCGGCCCAGAGAGCCAGGGGAACTATGACACGGGCAACGAATTCGGTTTCTTTTCTTGTAGTGCTCCGCGACATCGTAAAGAAAAGCGAAAAAAAAGAGCTCGAACTACGTGTGCGAAAGAAAAACGGCAATAGCGCGACAAGTCGGGTCACCTCGCTGATTCTTTTCCTGGCCAGCTTCTACACAACGCTGTACTCCTCTTAACACAAAATAAAGGAAATTTGAAAGCATCCTTCGAAGGTCGAGAACATTTCATTTCAAATAAATTGTCTTGCAACGAACATTGGAGTGACTGAGTTTCTACTCTGCCCAAGAAGACCCGTTACAGTACCAATAGTTACATTCCTAATAGTTACATTTGCTAGAAATTATTATTTAGAAATTATTATTAGTATTATGCACATTTCATTATCGGATATATCAATATTTTGAAGAAACATTGTCTTCAAAGTGTGGGGCAACTTGGCCTTGGAAAAGACTTTTAATTCTAGCAAGACAGCGACCCCAAAAACACGCCACTAAATGTGAAGTTGTGGTTATTGTACAATCATCAAGCATCAGCTTATTTCGCCAAACCTAACGCCATAGAGCGCTTGTACGATTTGTTGGAGCGTAAGATACGCCAAAATACAATGAGGTCCAAGGAAATGTTTAAAAATGTTATTACAGGAGAATTGGCCAAAATAAGCGAAGAAGAAACTGGTAAAATCAATGTCAATTTGACTCTCCGATCCTTAAACGTAAGGGATAACCCACTAGCTACTAACCTAGTTTATAAGACTTCAATATATATCATAAATGAAAAGTTATTTAATGTGTGCGATTACTTTTTCTGGTGGTTTTTTACTTAATTTTATTTACTTTATATGTAAGCACTATGTTATATAAAAATCAATTTTTTTAAATTAAAAAAGGAAAATCACCTAATGAATTCTTAACAAAAATAACACCATCTTAGGATAGGATGTACGAATACGTTCTCTTACAAGTTTATACATTAAATTCCGTCCGTTGATTTGGTTTGTACTTTCACCAGCCGTCAAATTAACTCCGTTTATAGGATACCAAAAGTAAATAAACACTTCTGGCTGAGATTTGGATCAAATATTTTTTCAATATCTTGTTTGTGCTTTCTCATTATTTGTCGCGTGCAATACGCACTGCGTACAGAATTTGTTGAAGCTTATTACGAAGACATTGATAACATAGTTGCGTTTCGTGCATGTGGAATGATGCTCAAATTTAGCTAAAATTAGACGACATCGTCCTGGACATTATGGAGGCGCAATGCAATGGCACACCGTGCATTTCGGGATAGAAAAGTTTAATAATCATCTAATTCCCAAAAATGCCTTTGCAGGCTTGCCACAAACCGAACAAACCACAGACTCTTAATGGCGTTCTTCACCAAGATTATACGTGTTATTGGTGAAACAAGTGCAGATGTATGGGGTAAAGTGACAAAACTTGCTGCTTCAGAATTGAACTTTACTGTTTACTTTTTATTACAAATTAAAAACATCTACACAACAACTATTTGTTCAATTATCAAAAACCGAACTAGATATCTTCTTTTCCTGTTGTTCAGCAAATTAATAACCGAAATATATTTGAAGAATAATATGGTTTTAAAAAAACTTGGAAAATTAACATGTTCAACCTTATGCATAGTTAGATGAAACATACTAAACGAAGCTTATACAATAAATGAAAGTCATAGATTCATAACATTTTTTGAAAAACAAATCGTTTTACTTGAAAACTTTAGATAGATAGGAAAAATAATTTCTACGTACGGTGAAGAATATACATATACAACGCTTCTAATATAAACTCATAAGAATTATAACAAATTAAATTTAATATGATTCTTAGTTAGTCGGAAATCAACGTTGAAAAGCAACGGTTTCCGATATCACATCAAGAAAATAGTGAGCACGTTGAAAGTAATAGTGGCCATTTGTTAGTTGGTGAGCTATCTAAATTTTCTTTAAAACCAGAACAATTTTTACATGCAACAACAAAGAATTTCACTGCATTCATCCATCATAAACAGAAGTAAAGATTCACAAAAGGAAATCGAAAAAAAACACATCATAATAGTTTTGTATTTTACTGTATTCATTATTAGTGGAACTCATCTGCATTGTTTAAACATAAAAGAAAAGCTAGTTCTAATGAAATTCTGAAAAAAATTGTTTTATCTTACTCCTCATGTGGTACAGGGGTATATTAACTTTGTGAGGACTTATGCAACAACCAGAAGGACGTGAGGTAGGCCCAATTTTATTATAACTATCTAAGCGTTTTTGCCCTTACTGCTGTTCGGTTTTCTTTCGTTCAACCTGAAGGATGCAAATTTTTAGATAATATGATGAAATTTTGTACACTGACGTGTTTTGCCCCAAAAACGAGCGCTATCGAAAGTGGTTCTGATCAGCCCACTTCTCCATATAACGCCTTATTTTGATAAATTGTTCTTTGATGGTGTAAGGTATTTAAAGGGGAGTCGTGGCCCAGCACAGCGTACTCATTTGTTGTAATTTTAACTGTTAGTTTACGCAAAAAAACAACTCAGCTATTAGTAACCAGGTTTGCAATAAATTAAAAATTTCCTGAGAGAACAAAAAAAGGCAGGGCATCTGATAAACAGATTATCGAATTTTAAAAGGAACGAATTCTTGTTTTCATAGCGAATTTTTTTCGCTACACTCCTCCATTCAACCATCTATACGCATTCACGCATATTTTTATCCGAAAGAAAAACAAAATCTTTTGCAAGCACCGTTTTAGACACGCCTTGTTTCAGCGGACGCTTGAAGTTTTTAGTATACACTGCGATGACTTTTTATTTAAAATTGTTTTGGCAAAAGTTTATTGTTGTTTTTATACGTTACATTTGTACTCGACACTCAGTGCAGTGAGTGCTCAACCGTTCGCCGCACATGCTATAAAATGACCGAGTTTACATTCTCTCAAGAAAAACAATACAGCAGCAATGCACTTTTATAAAGGGTTTTATTCTCTCGTTTCTCACAACTATTCCTTAAAACATGTGTTTTCATTCCCACATTTGACTTATATTCCCACCGACCACCATCAGTATCTAACATATCGTTTCTATTAAACTGTAAGGAAGCGTTTTGTTGGTTAATAACAACAAATCCATCCGCGTAATTTTCAGCCCGATTAAGTTACAATTCTTTGCCGACCATCTCCATAGCGTAAGTGTAACGTAAAAAGAAGTAAAAACATCTCTTTATAAACATGTTCCAAATCTTGAAGCAATATGCCTACTGAGTCTATTGAGTGAAACATCATAGGCCATATACGTAATGATCTTGGATTCCCTATATGTATTTTCGTTATGGATGTTATGTTCTCATGTTTCTTATATCCGAAATCATTCACCTAAACGCTCACTTGTTTATTAGCAGCTAAGTCAATACGATAGAGCTAGCTTGTTGAATTGTTCATGTTGTTTAGAGATTAACAGTTACATATTCTAATATATATTTATTTTCTTACCCACCCATAGCTTCCATATATATTTTAACTATAAGTAGCATAGAGATTATAATAAGTGAATAGGTATATATTCCAATACATTTATAAAATAGCATTCTTTTATTATAACACATACATCTTCTAGGGTGCGCCAGACTGCAACAAAGAGCAGAGTAACAACGTAACGGGACAGCGATGGCGATCGCGACCATAAAAGAGCGTGACCCAACACCCTTCGCCCTTTCATTTCAGTTACAGAAGCCAACGAGGTAACTGATATCTAACAAAATAATTCCTTGTTTTTCGATTTTAGTGATAGGGATAATTCTTTTTTTTTCGACTCACGGATATCCACGAACAACAGAAAATACTTGTCATACGGATAGAGGGTGGCAGGCTCAGCATAGTCGCTATTCCTGAAAAATGGATAAGACCACTCTCTCTGATGACTTTTCCAACGGTTAGAGACAACAAGAGTAACCCGGACATAAGCAGGAACGGACGAGTGCCCCATAAGATTGGCTGCTATAACATCTCTGGTTTATTTTGAAGAAAATTGGTTCGTACGGAACGTGGAAAGCAATATCTTATAAAGTAACTACGACTAACAATCGGGTCACGAGTCATCACGCTGGTTTTTTTCTCCGTTAGCACGAAATCATAATTATCTATCAAAAATCGTTTTTCTCCTACAACACCTAAATCCTAATTATCTATCGAAATTCTAGTAAGGATACAGAAAAAGTGAATAAAAGAAAATGCGAAGGTCAAAGACTTTTTATAAATTTCTTGTAAAGGGACTTCCCGAACACAAAATAAACCACGTACAATAGCATTACCAGTTTCTGGAAAAGATGAGTTTAGAGCGGGTGTAACACGACTTCTGCTCTAAACGCAGCCTATTATATCTAAGAAACTTTCAAAGCTAGAACAAAAGTTTATTTGACATGGCGATTATTTTCAAAAAGTGTTTAACTTTGATCGCACTATTATTCGCCGAAATTCTATGTTGCTTAAGAAACGTATAACAACCTTAGGAAAGAACTTTCTGGTTGAAGGACTCAAGTAATAAAATAGATTCCCCATCAAAGCGGAGGAACCATACTTCCAACTTCGTTTATTTTTTTCTCGGTCGGAAGCAATTATATCACCACATAATCATATTTGTGAAACATGTGAATTTTGCCACACGTCTGTCTGTTAGCGCAAAACTTTCTGGAAAGAGAGTTTTGCTTTCACACTTCTTGCCTACCCACCCCAAGTTAATGTAAATTATTATATTGCAAACAAATACAGTAGTTGATATTAAAGAAAACCATCCCAAGCAGCCGACCGTTTACACCGCCTAAATCCGGTCAAAATTAGAGTATAACCCGCACGCGTAGGCGGGCGCCTTTAAACTTTGCCTGGAGGCCCTCCACCGCATACAGCGTAATGCTCAGATGCACATTAGCGACAAAGGCGTGTGGTGGACTTTAGATGCTCTTGAACATCGGCTTAATGTTAAATTCCTCAACAACGTCTTTCTCACGTACTCGATCTGGAGTTACCCGTATACCATATAACACACTATCGCGGCACGTCATATTTTAATCGTACTACCCGCCTTTAGAACAACCTACCAAAACGGTCTTTCTTGCTGTACCTGATGTTTCCATTTTCAAGTCGAATTTTCACAAACACCACTCCCGTTTCTCATCCCAGTCTTCTGATCAGTCTTCCTGATCAGTACCGTGCCTGCGCGTATAGGAGATTTCCCCTGAATGGTAGTCATAGAAAAACAAATTATTAATTTTAATTTCGAAAGCATTTATTCTCTTATATTTTAAACGGCACAATTATTGACGTAACAATGACACGCGACTGCGTTCAATTTAATATGTGACGTCAAATATTTTAAATAAAAAATATTCACTTTACATAGCATATTGCTCACTAAAAACGACAAAAACTGGAAATTATTAAACGTCAAAACGTTCAGTATAAGCCCGCTAAAATATTTTTCTCAATTTTTTTACAGTAGTTTGACTGCAAGTGAGCAAGCAAGCATGGTGTTCGGGAATAAAATCAAATCTTGTAAAAACAAATTATTAAATGTCAGCCGATAAGTTGAAAACTTCTTTATTATTAGTGTTATATAGTATACCAATACATATTTTTTAGTCGCTAGTTAGTACTTACGTTGGTGCTTATCTGCTAATTGAACCAGAGGATTCGGAAGATCACGCCTTCTGTAGAAGCACATCACTTTTGCTTCCACGTTGCCAGATTGATTTTTATTTAGCTCCTCGATTCGCCTTATAAAATAAGGACTGTTTGGGGACGTCTCCACGTAAACATAATCTGAAAAACCAATTACTTAATTAAGAATTTCATTTGTTTTAGCAAATAATCGTTCAAAATGATTTGTTTTGCTTTTATTTCAGAAAAAAGTACTCTTAAGAAATAAATACTAGCCTGCATCAGAATAAGGTTTACCGAATTTTCGCCTATATTGTATTATTTCTTTGTACGTTTGAAGTACTACTTCCGATAGCGTAATTTTGGCTTATATATTTAAATTTCAAATTCTTCCATTTTTTTAAACGGCGCACAAATTCAGACTTTAAAAAGATTCAGATTATTTCATCTTGATATTTAATTTAATAATTAACTTTTTAAAGAAAGCAATACAATTTATTTAAATTTTTTACAACCATTTGACTCGAGTTAATCAGTAAAGGTACAAGTAACTCATTTCTTTAATTTCCAGTGCTAAAAATTAAGAACAGAACAGAATGCTTTGCCCTGTGGGTAGGTTTTTGTCCAACACTGGTGTTCATATATAACAAGTAGTAAAATTATATTCGCTGAATCCCTATAAGAAAGATATAGAAGAACGGCGACTTTCTGCTAATTTTGGGCGTCTCAAACCCTCGACCAGTACTGTTTTTGTACCATACTTCCACAGAAATATTTCTAAGCGATTTTAAATAGATTTATCTACAACATACTTCTTCGAGCTCAAAATTTGCAGCTGAATTGAGTCGCTCTATTTTCTCTTAACGTTGTTTAAGGAGATGTATAAAATTTATGGACGTTAATTTTAAGTGCGCTAACGAAACAGGTGACAATTAGATTTATTAACGCATTGGAAATTCTCCATGTCAGCATAGTTTTTTGAAATTTGGACACTTCAATTAAGCACTAAAAAATTCCAATTTGAATATTAACACTTTCAAAGTTGCTGCCATACATAAAGCCGATAAACTAAATTTTTCAAGACACAGACTTTCTACAGACTAAAACGCCTAGATTGATCTAGACTTCAATACGAATTCAGATATATACACTTTATAAGGTCTCCGAAGCTACTTTCTAGGTATTGCAAACGTATGAACGAAACAATATCGAGAAGGAAAAGAGAAGGAAATTACTTTGAAACACTATTTTACAAAACAGCAGGCAGCATATCTTCAAAAATCCAAAATTAATGAAAATTGGACGATTTCAATGCAAATATAAATATATAAAAATAAATATTTTTAAAACTCCCTGTCCATTTGTCTTTTTAAAGACAAGTAAATTAAAAGAATTTGACATTTCTAGATTAAAAATGACAACTACACTGGTAACACCTACACCAGAACCCCCAATGAAGGTAAAACCGATTACTAATCACAAAATGGTCATTGCGTGAAACTTGCAGGGTTCACCCTCTATCCGTTTCAATAAGAGAATGCTGATGTAACTGCTTGAAAGTGATGACTTTAACAACCAAGTGATGTGAAAAGTACTTTTTTTTCTGTAAGGCAAATGCAGAAGACAAAATTAAAAGTTTTTTGCGCGAACCAACATTCCAACAGACCAAAATGTAAGAAATTATGTGGATACCTTCTCAGCCATGCATTTCGTTTTGTTCACCCTCACGGTATTAACATGCAAAACTTCACTAGATTTTTTCTTAAAAACAAAATAAAAACGTTGGTTTTATAACATCAATATAAACATATCTGACGATGAAAATGCCGGAATAAAAAATATTGTGAGGATGGTACCATAATGGAGTTTGTAATGTATGCAATTGTTCCACACAATGTTCGGGTTCACTCGTATACAGTCAATGTGTTGGATGGAAGTAACTTTGTTAGCTAAATGAATGACCAGCCTTCAACCTGTACACATAACATTGATATGGTTTTGAAACACATCAATAATGTGATTAATAAAAACAAAATCATGTTAACCGAATTGAAACTCGAATGCAAAAGTGTGGATAAACTTCGCAAAACTCATAGAAGAGTTTGTAGATCGAACTGACCAAAATTAGAAGCGGCAATGTATGCGCAGAAAGCCTTAGGCATCAAAAAACTTAACAGAAATGTTAAGCAATAAACATCAATTAATGATACCATAAACATAACATAGTTGTAGAGCAAAATAATGAAGTTCTGGACAAGCTAAAAGTTGATATGATGCAAAGCAAGTCCGTTGGTGACAAGAGCCGAAGACTGAAGTCATTTCATTTCTCAGTTTGGTTTGGTAAAGTACCAGCAGTTAACCAACCCAGTTTACTTTTGATAACAAAGCTTAGAGTTAGTGTAAAAAATAAAAGAACTACGGACTATCTGACTAACAAATTTGATTCGAAATCATTACAAATATCCGATACCTTATATGTTAAACAATGGGGTCGTTTTGATCGATTGTAACGGCGAGCAGAATTGTGCGAAAACCAAAGCATCCTTTGGAAAGAGCACGGCTCTAAATTCAGACGTCATTAATCCGACGTTTAAGATAGCAAACATTAAGTTCAAATTGGAGTTGAGCTAATTGAAAAATTACATTATCGAAACACTATATTAAGTGACATTCAATTGGGAATTGTCAAAAGATATGAGATTGAAATTAGAAGTAGAAATTACTACGTTTTAATTCTAGAAACCGAAGGTGTATTTGTTTCAAATTCACTTGCAGAAGGAAGGCTGCTTGTGCGACTTATGACGAAGCTGAAGTAGTTAGTGCGTTACAGATGTAGCAAAAATTAGGAAGTTTGCTTGAAATCCTATGGTGATCATAAGAACGCAGATCGTAATTGTAAATCCATAATCAAATGTATAAATCGTATGAAAGCTACTGACGAAATTCAGACTTAGCTTAGACTTAAATCACTTTATTTGATGTTGGAAATATTTTATCCGACTTTTGTGAATGGACTTTGATTAATTAAAAAAGATATTGGATGTTGACAACTGGCCATAACTGTAACGTAAGCAGTACAATTTCGATTTGAAAATTATTAATAGCCAGATCGTCAATAGAAATAATTTTTTTTTGTGCTTACTTACCTATGCAGTTCAACTAAAACAAATTAACAGTCGAATTCAATTGACTCTTTGAAGCAAATCTTAGACTAATTAGTATTAAAAACTAGCATAAAGTATTAAAGGAGAAATAAAGAGAAAAAATATTGACCGTTATATAATGATACACGTATAAATAAATAAAAAATAATGAAAAAAAAAAAAAAACATGTACACAAGTAGCGCAGAGGCACACCCACGACCAGTACAGAACCAAATTGCAAATGAACCCCGAAGCCATCACAAACATGCAAAAGCTTGGCAGATTCTTGCTTCGTAGAATCCGGTATTGAAATTAAATGATATGCATCATTTAGGTTTCTGCAGACAACTCTAAACGAGTTAAACATCTCAATTATATTCACATGTACTCAGCTTAATGAACATGAAGTGAAGGACATTAAAGCTTATCTCACCAAGCAACGTGGACGAATCGATAGTACCATTAATTAACTTAATTAAGAAGAAGACACCAAGAATAAATCTATGTTTCTCAATTGGCGGTAAGGACAACAGAAGTAACCTATTTTCATAAGGAGGCAAAGAGACTAGCGGGTCCCAAGTTCCCAAGGACAAACAGGAAAAATTGCTTTCGAACTGATTCAATTGAATCTACATAACACTTGTAGGGGGGAGACTACACAACCCAGGCATACTCAAATATTGATCTAATTAAGCACATGTATAACTCTTTGAAGCCCTTCTTAATGAAACCAAACACGGACCTAGCTTTACTTAGAGAGAGCTCAATGTGCAAATTAAAGCTTAATCTTTGGTCGAATAAAATCCCTCAGTCGATAAACGAATCAACGTTTTCCAACTTATGCGAGTCAATGGAATACTCAGTAGTGAATGACTTCCTTCTTAAGAAAGAAAGCTTCTTGCATTTTTTAGAATTAATTTCATAAAATTTAACGAGCACCATGTAAACAAATTATTATGTCAATTTGAAGCTGATGCGATTGTGATTCGAAGGAGAAGAAAGAAAACAGTTTAACATCGCCAGCATAAACTAAGATCTGGCTGGATTTAATCACCGAGAGGGATCGTTAATGTATAAATTTAACACGAGGCGTTCTACATGGCCGCCTTGAGGGACGCCACACGTCACGAAGGGTTCATTCGAGGGGATGAAGTTAAACAGAACCGTGAGTGACCTGTTATGCCGATAAGAGTTTATCCATTTCACTAAGTAGAAGGAAAGTAGAAAGGGAAGCCAGAGACATAGAGTTTAAAGCTCAATAAGCTATGGTTAGGTTAATAGTTTTATTAAAATCAGTGCATACGAAGTGCGAGGACCACTAGAATAAGCCCTAAAAACATGTCAAGTAAACTTAAAGATCGGTCACCGTAGATCTTCCTTTCTTAGCTTAAATAATATAAAACACCATTTTCTCAAATGACGAAGTTAGGAATCAAAACCGAGGTAGATGTCGGATACGGATAGTTGACAGTTGAATCGGAATTAGCATTTGAAAAATTTCGTCGGAAGTTTTCAGCAAAGAGATTCCAGGTTTCAATATCGTGAGAAGACTCAGAGCCATTGAAAGAAACATGCGAGGAATATATAGGGATTTTTCTTTTGGGGTTGCTAAACTTGAAAAAACATCTGGGATTAGCAATCACTGAGGATTTTATCAACTGAATGTGTCTGCAATAATAATGGTGGTTGAGGTAATTAAATCTATGCCTTGATGCAGGATAGTCAAAATAGTTGCAAGCAGAACCACTTTTCAAAACTTTTTTGAAAGGTTTGTTTTTCCTATTTCTGTATTTAATTGTCTTGTTAAACCATGGCGGGCAACTGTTACGACGGCGAGGTTGTTTGATCGGAACGGATGCAGATACAGCTAGGTTTAATCCATTATAGAGCGATGACAGTAATGTTTCAGCAGGCAGCATATTTGTTATAAATGGAGATGTCCACGTTTGAGGGAATGTTTGAGGGAAGACACCATCCGCAGTCCATTAGGAACCTTTACAGGAGAAATTGTAACAAATCTGAAACTGATTACATAGGCTGTCTTATAATCTATGTCTTTGGTTGGTTTAAATCCGGAGTTAATTATAAATTTCATTATATCGATACATATAGTTTAGTAAGACATGATAAGACACGCAAGATGGGAGGTGACGGTGTCGCTACCTGAATCAAAAAAGTTTTAAATTATAAAACTGTGTTAAGGCGTATTATTGAACATCTTAGATAGACGACACCATCTGGTCCTGGTAGTCCTCAGTTTGATGGATGACTTTTCTATTTCTTAAAAAAAACACTCTCAGTGTAAACTGAAACGTTGACATACAAATGAAGAGTCTATGCGTAAATACAGGTTGCCTAATTCAATGCATTCTTCAGACTTAAATGGCTAAACACTTAATTGATCAACGCCTTACGCTGCAAACTCTAAACCAGCTAGCTTAGATCTTGTTCGTGTTTCTGAAATTCGTAATATTACCATCAATTGCTACAAACGTTAAGTTATCTAACTTTGAATTTGCCTATATAATAGTCAACATAATAACCACGCACCAATCTATTTTGCGAGCACCTCTGAACTGCTATGTTTAACATCCGTTATTATAGGAGCAATTACTTTGGAAAAACAAAATTAATAAAATCCGTTGTGAGATTTCATATACAAAGGAAGTCCCTGTTATAGTTCGTTAGACCATTTAAATAGATTCCTCTCTTCCATCTAATTTCTTCGAACATTTTACATTAAATATTTATAAAAAAACAAGTCGAACAGTGGCGAAGTTAATCAAGATACATAAAAAAAATATTTGCATCCAATCAGTACCTTTGGTAGATGTGCTCTGTGTCTGGACAATGGTTTGTAATATACAAAGATGTCTGTCAGCTTCGAGCTTTCACAACTTTGAGACACTGCCGCATAAAATCCAATGTCATCCGTCACGACATATAGGCCTTAAATTAAATCACGTGATTACTATTTTCATTATTTCCTAAATATTGAGAATTAACAAATTTTGCCGCATTTAAAACAGTGGCGTCTGTCCCTCCCGAAGATTTCTGTCACATTAATATCTTTCCATCCCTAAACAAAGTTTTTGGACGCTTCTTTGGCTGACCAAATTCGCTTAGACCTGAATTCCAAAAATCAAAGTTCTAAAAAGTCTGGTTATAAATCTACTCATAATTATAACACTGGGATATAGCAAATAATTTACTAATAATTGATTTTTCTAAGGTTTTCATGAATCACGCTAGAATAAGCTACAATTTTATCTTATTTTTCGCACCACAGCCAATGAATTAATTATGTTTGGGTGCTAATCTTCTGAGGTAAAGGAAACTATATCAGGCATGTCGCAAGGCTATAGTCGACATATACATATGCAGTCGACCTAACTCTTTTTTTAATCATTTTTAATGATTTGGTTACACGTTGCCACAACTTATCTTTACGTTGGTGATGCTCAAATATACTCCTCGCATCTTATAGAAGATTTATTTCACCGGACCAGAAAAGATGCATTCTCTACAATATTAAAAGTCAACCAAAACCACTGTTATAGCTCCTGTTAAATATAATCTGTATTCTCGTTGTTACATGCCCCGTTTTCAAAATTAAGTGTGGAATAACAGCAAAATCAAATGCTAAATGCATCTGCAGGTACATATTGTTTTAAGGTAGCTATGCACCATGGCATTATTTTTTCAAACTCAGACTAAATTAAGATTAATTAATGCATTACATTTATATGTATGGTGGCTGTATGTGGTGAACTAAACTAAGCCTTAAGGAGTAGACTACAATCAGTAATGAATAAATGTGCGAGATTTGTGTATAACAAACAGGGATATGCCTGGATATATTTTTTTTTGATAATTTCTCACGCAACGTTACTTGCTTACTTAAATGCCATAAACTTAATATTTCTTCATAAGATTATTTATATTGACTCTTTTTTCTACGATAAACTTGACCATGAAAGTTTTGCGATAGAATTTAAGGCTTCCTATAATATTTCTCAACTAATTATTATTCCAAATTGCAAAATTGTTAAATGTTTTGCTTATGTGACGTCTCCACATATTGTTGTGGAACACCCAATTTTTTAATTTGATTAGAATTGATAATTAGAACGGTAAATCCAAAAAGATGGATACAGTCAAATTGAGCAAAGCACTCGCAATTTACAAATCTCTTCCTATTCCCTCTCCACCACTTGCAGCCTTGCCGGCGATGTTACCAAAAAATACGCACTTTTCAGAACAAACTGCTAAGACGATGCACATGTCTTCGCTCTCGCCACCGATTCCCATTCATATCTAATAAACTGTTGAACTCTAAGAAGGTTTTACTTCTAACCAAAGAAATTCTGAAAGTAGAAATTATTAGGCCGCCTTTTTCTTTAGTTCATAGACTCCAGGGCGTATGAAGTCTCCATCTGTATATGCATTTTTTCCAATTGCCACATTGACCACTTCCAGCAATGAAACAAACTTTACGGAAAAAGGATTAGATCTGATCCTTTGCAAGGTTAATTTGCTTTTTCTCTGCAGCAATAATAATTATGTGGACAATATGTCAAATCATCTTACATCTTTTCCGAATAAATGATCAAATATTTCATATGTTGCTCTATAATGTTTACATCGCCTATTGGAAGACTCTCTCATTGCTGGCCTAAGCTGATTAGAAGCTTTGATGTTGCATGTAGCCAAAAATAACCTAAATTTATAGCTTGAAAACTTCAAAGTTTACGCAACAAGAGCATTTGGCTTCTATCAGATGGTTTTCAATAGGAGAAACTCAGTTTGTAAGAAAATGTTGAAACGAGTCATATTTTTTATGCCATTCACATGTTAATACAATTTTCAGTCCTCCTTAATAAAACTAACTACTCGGTTTGGTTTTAGTTATATATTTTTTGAATTTAAACCTTATGCAGACACACCCACCGAAAACCTTTAGAAAAATGTTTGAAAAAAATTAGCCATTTCCTTATTGATTAGCGAATTACATTAAAAAGCAATTCTAATTAGTTTAGTCTTTATATTCTTGAATTATCTTCTTTTTCCCAAACTATGAAATAGTTCAATCTGAAGTTCAATCTTTTTACAACCTTGTCAAAATCGAAAATTATAATTTTAAACCATGCTGCAATATTTCAGTATACTGTCGAAAAAATGATACAATTATTATATCCCGCCTGCAACGCGGAGATATGCACGACAAAATGTTTACATTATATATTCTCGATCGCTGTTTGTGTAATAATAGTAGAATATAACGTTGAAAGCTTAAATAATTTCACAAATTAATATTGCAAATGAGCAATACCCGAGTTAAAAGAGTAAAATCTCGATTTACGCTCCCCGAAAAACTTCGACTCGAAATCTGTCTGGCACATTTGAATATTTATCAACGAAATAGCGTTTGGTTGCAGATAGGAAGGATTCGTCCCATGTCGAATGTACACAACTTTCTCTTGGTTTTTATATTGATTTGGACGATAAAAATTTTAATTTTCTATAAAATAGAAAAGAAAACTGAATCAGGATATTTCCTACAATAACAATATATATACACAATTCAGTCCGCTAGCGTCAATAAAAAGATCAGCAGCAGCGACGCTGATATGAAATGTTTCGACGTCACAGAAATAAAGTATGGAAAATGGCAATCAGCCGACTGTGAATTACAACACAAAAGACAGAAGGGAAAAAAAGAAAAATTTTTCTCACCTCCGACACGATACGTATTAGTAGTCATTTTCACTTAAGATTTACGCACACTTTTATATGTAGTTTATATTAACCTAATCGAACTACGTCCTTCACAAGGTTGTTTAAATTATACCCAATTTTTATTTTTAATAATTTTAATTTGTTGTGATTGCATTTATACAAGACGCGTTTGTTATATCGCCATCTTAAAAATTTAAAGGTGTTGCCATTGATCGAAACTTTTACAGAATTGCACTCACCTTGCACATATTAAAGCACGGAAGTTCTGTAAAACTCTTCAATTGCGTACTTTCTCGAAGTTTTCATAAAATATTGTAATTTTAACTTTAGTTCACCTTATTTAACCTCTTTCTTGTTTAAACCTAACTGCTACCCAAAAATAAAAAAATTATTATTCTTTTTAATAAAACTTTAAGCAAAAATTTTCCGAATTCTAGTCACTAGAATAATAATCAGCTTATGCGCGCTTATGTAGCTGACACAATGAGGCGTCATTCACGTTTCGGGTGAAAAACTTCCAAGTGGTAGCACTATGGGGAACTATGCTACCGTATTGTTTCACAGGAAAATGTAAGCAAAAACATATGGTTTTAGAACACACGGTTGAAAGCTCGTCTGTCTGGTGAAAAATTTGAATTAAAATTGTAAAAACCCAGCTTGGTAAAGACGTAGCACTTACCGACTCTTTACACACCCTCTACACACCCGACCGCCGTATGTCTACCACTTTGCACACTTCTTTCTAACCACCATCGAGTTTTGCGAATAGGAGACAGATGGTCAGGTAGGTAGCAAGATTTAGAATAATAGCTTATAATCCTAACATTCAGTTTTATCAATTTCAAATTGTAATTTTTTCAGGGGATTCGCTGTTTGAGGCTAATGTCACAATCTTAGTTCGCTATCCATGGAAAGCAAATTGTTAGATATCTCTCGACTAAATAAATACGGATCTCAAGCAAACTGCATTTACAAACGCAATCCAGAATTGCGAAAATATTGCTATTGTAAAAAGCAAAGCGAAACACCATGGACAAAAAGAGCAGGACCAAACTGCTGTCTCGATTTTGTACACATTTTGTTATCCATTAGGCAACAAAAACAAAAATTCGCTAAGGTTGTCCTGAATGTAACCTTCAGTATGTCGGCTTTGAATGTTGAATAGAAAATTTTCGTATTGTTTGTAAAGAATTGTGTTAAATTATTGATAATTAAAATCTGTTCAGTTTAGAATGAAAACAAACTTTACAAATGTTTGTGAAAAGAATCATAACATGTAAGTTAAGTTAAATATATGTTTTATCTTGAGGTATTAGAAATTCTTTACCTGTCTCATATTTAATTTCAAAATTTCTGGACTTTCGGATTTTATTGCTTTTGGGGAAACTTTTAATCAATGCCAATAGTTTGCGATATTTATTTATTTGTTCATTTATATATGAAACTCAGCTAAATAGCCTAAGCATAGGAGAAGAATAAGCTTCATGTATAAATTAATAAGAGAGAATAAAAGAAAAGAATAAAAAAGCGTGTACACATCTAGCATAGAGGCACACCCACAATCATTACATATCCGAATTACGGGTGAGCTCCTAACTCATTGCAAACATACAGTAACCATACAGTAACCAAAATCAATTAATTTTCGAATCATAGTGAGATATTAAAGTTAAGAGTTAGTTTAGATGGGACACAGGCAAGTCGCGCGTATTTAGCAAAATTGTTTTTATAGAATTTTTAGAATCCGGTATTGAAATTAAATGATAGACGTCATTTAGGTTTCTGCAGACAACTCTAAACGGGTTAAACAGCTCATAATTATATTTACATTGACTCAACTTAATGAATATGAAGTGAAGTTAAGGACATTAAAGCTTATCTCACGAAGCAATGGCGGTAAGGATAAAAGAAGCAACCTTTTTTCATAAGAAGGCAAAGAGACTAGCGGGTCCCATATTCCCAAGGACAAACAGCAAGAATTGCTTTTGAGCATATTCTATTGATTCTATATTACATCTATAGGATGTAGACAATACAAGAAAGCCTTGGTATTGCTTCGTTAGCGAAGTTGTCTAATCGGAAGAGATGCAGAAATATCAATACATCATATATATACTATTATAGAATGATGGAAGTAGGGTTTCAATATTCCTAACAAAAAAATCGAAAACATTGGTGTGAAAGATCATATAAAATGTTGGTTACATTAAAATCAAATTGTTTATTTGAGGAAGTTGGATTTGTTAGTCCGATCCATAACGTCTGTAATGAAAGGAATTACAAAATGCTGGATGATGCGGATCCTTAGGTAAACTAAAAGATGGACAATGATTACTAAATATTTCTGGCAAATTTGCAAAGCAGAAACCTAGCAGTCTGCCAGTAAATATAGTGAAGTAGATTAGGGTGAAACAATTCATTGAAAAACACAATAGTTCTACAAGATGGTAAGGTGTGGGTCATACAGCCAGAATTCCCACTTTAACCCCAAATTGATTTGCGGCAAATTGAACGGAAAAAGTTCGCACTACTGGCATAAGGGGGCTAACATAATGAGCCGTTATGCCTACTCTCGTGCTGCGATACCAATTTTCTCGACTGCTTACAAAACCATATGGCAATTGACAAATCATACATAACAAAACGAAAAAAAATGACGATCGTTTCTTTTAAATTTTAAGGTAATTAATATAATTTATGTTTGTCCTACACTAATCTATATTTTTTATATATTGTGTAATTTACAAATTTGGTTTATGCAGCGCACACTTTGTAAGAAATGAAAAACAAACAATAAAGGCTATTTATTTTAAATTTAAAATATTGTTACAAAATTCGCTTTTCTAAGATAAAGTCCGCATCACTGGTTCGTGGATATTTTGTTCAAGAGAAATACACTTCAAACTTCGTTTATTTACTTATTATATTCTCTAAACGTAGGATTATTCACAATTTATTTTTGGCAATTCTTTCACGGCTCAACTTAAATATTCCTTTTCTACTGAACCTTCCTTCCACAAATATTCTATTTATATACATTTTTACCATCATATTACTTGTACCTAATTTTATAGCTTGATTTTTAGTTCGTTAACCTGCTTTTCTGGACCTCTCTTTCCTCGGCTGGCAGCTGCATGACGCGCTGCGAATGTGCATTTGGTTTTTTCTCTTTTTAGGAATTTTATTACTTAGCTGGAATAACAGAATTTGGGAATTCCGTAACAATGTATTCATCAAATTGTTTTATCAAGTAATGATAAATGATAATTTCCAAATTATGGATCAATTAATACAGAAAAGGCTCTCAATGGTGTCATAAAATTTAAGGAGAAGATTATAAAGATTAACCCAATTGTTTTTTTGTTATAAATGTGCCATTTACGATGATTGCTTCATTTTTCGTTTTAAAAGGATATGCTTTCGTTTACATTTTCATTCAAAAATATCGTAGCGTGGCCTTGTGTTTAATACTTGGGAGTTTTTAATTCCAAACAGATATGATGGCTCATCGTGTCAGCCGCCTATTATTTGTTAATTCCAATAAAGCTGTGTAAAATACGGCAAGGCTAAAGTCTTTACCCGAAAATAGGAATAACACCTCAAAGTGTCAGCCTTCTTTGAATAATTTTTTTATCCTCCCCGTGTGGCATCTTCTTCATGATTAACAGATATTTATTCGTTTTGAGCATTAGTAAATTTTTCTTTTCGGAATTGTTCCGTGCAAAGGGTGCTTGCGGCAGATTGTTTTATTCTAAAAATGGAAGACTTTTTACAAAATTTGCCTAAAATAGAGTTACATGCTCATTTACATGGTTCATTATGCATAAGATCTATACACGAGCTTGGGCTTCAGCTGTACGGTGACAAAACGCCAAAATATGTGGAGCTAAGTAAAAAGTTGACTGAATTCGACCAGACTGATAATTTGAAGAAATGTTTTCATAGATTTACTTTCATGCATGAACTAACCTCCAGCAGCAAGGGCTTAGAATTAGCCACTGAATTAGTTATAAGAGATTTTGCACGTGATAAAGTCATATATTTAGAATTAAGGTCAACGCCGAGGTGTTTTGCTGATATGTCGCGCCGAGATTACTTAAAAGTACTTGTAGAAACTATAGAAAGCGCACAAAAAGCGCATAATATCGTAGTTAAGTTATTAATATCTATCGATCGCAGTCAGCCAACAGAAGTAGCCGGAGAAATTGTCACATTGGCCGAAGAAATAAAAAAAAAATACCCGAACATTGTCAAAGGTTTGGATTTAAGTGGAGATCCTTTTCAAGGAACTTTTAAATCTTTGCACCCGTTGCTAAAAAAATCTAAAGATGCAAACTTTAGTTTGGCTTTACACTGCGCTGAAGTAGATACTGTAAAGGAAGCACAAGAAATGTTGGACTTTGGCTTTCAAAGATGTGGTCATGGGACATTCCTAAATGAAGAGCAACTCCTTCAGTGTGTTAAACAAAATATTACCATAGAATGCTGTTTAACAAGTAATATTAAGTGCGCCACCGTGAAATCTTACGATTCCCATCATTTTCCCAACATTTTTCGCAATACCCAGTGTAGAGTCGTTTTATGTAGTGATGATTGTGGAATATTTGACACTACATTAACACAAGAATTTCTAAAAGCTCATAAATTCTATCAGCTATCGAAAAACGACATACAACGCTTATCTGTGAATGCCATAGAAGCTTCATTTGCTGATGATCAAGAGAAGGCGTTAATTAAACAAAAAGTCATGGAGTATTTTCGAGAGAGTTCAGACAATTCTTAAAAACATGTCTGCAGTCCTCGTATTTGTCTTCAAGAAAAACAGTGGACCTGATAATCGGGGTAGAAGATACTAAAATGATCCACGTAAAGTTACTTAGATATTTATTGGCTGGAAAAATTTTCGTTTTGAGCAGAATTCCATCATCGATACCCCTAGTAAAATAATGGAAACTTGCTGGTAGTTGTCGCCTAAAGCGCTGTCTGAATTACCTGACCTCTGGCGGCGACAAAATTGCTGGCGCTGGCAACAAATTATTTTCATTTATTAATAATTCACTTATTTATTGACGCTTATGTAAACTCGAATCTGTTAAGGCTTATTGAAATTGATTACAATGTCTACCGTAGGTGCAATAACAAAACTTTATGATTATTTAAAGGAAGAGGTAGGCTTTCGTTTGGCTGATCGAGTATTGGACATTAAGCGAGAGTTCGAAAATGCCGCTGACTTGGGTTGCGTCGTAGTCGTCGTTTTTTATCGCGTGATGTGTTGGAAGAAGTCGCATCCCATAACGATGAAATTTGCATAACAAAAGCAATCAAAGAAATAACTTTCAGCTTAAGTTGGGGAGTTTAAGTGCATCCTTCATATTCTCCAAACTTGCCTCCTTCCCATTATCACTTATTTAGACCGTTGCAGTCATATTTAGCAGGTGAGCTGGTTACAGAATTTCACCTACAAACTGTCAAGTTTTTACCGCGAGGGCATCTACAAGCTTCGAAATAAATATTGTAGATGGTGGTGCATTATCGGCTATTGAGATCTGTGACAAACAAGTTTTAAATAAAGTTGAATTTTATCCAAAAACGGAATGAAGTTATTTGTACAGCCGTTATAGTGGATATACGAAGTTTGAAATTCTATGCTTCAGTGTTTATGGACAAATCTAGCTAATGTGAGAGCTTTCTGAAAACGATCTTCTACGGACTGCAGATTACCCTCCAAATGTAGTTTAATTTCATCCAAATTTTCAACTTCCTTATTACCGTCTTATATATGTTGCGGTAAAAGATGTGAAAAATCTCTCTGTTTATTTAGTAATTCTTGATAGGTACCATTTTCATTAATTTCACCCAATTTCATGGCGTAAATATTATCGGTTGCTATATACTACTTCCTTTAGGTTGTGAACCGACTGATAAAGTTCCTTCAGGATCAACTACATCGCCATCTAAAGCTAGAACGGCAATGAATGTATTCTTTTTAATGGATATAAGGGTAACACGCTGTTGTAATTGGCCTTTTGTAAAATTGTCTTACTTGTTACATCGCGCCAAGAGGAATTGCCCGTAGTAGAAGAACCCGCCGAATCCTCTGCTTCTCAAACAGCAACGCCAAGTGAGGCTATTTCTATCAATCTTTTGCCAAGTCATTTTTCAAGACATTCAGTCTGGCAACTCCGTCGCGCGGTATAGTCGTCTATATTTTGTTTCGGCAATTCATATTTTCATTTTTTGTTGGATTTCGTGGCTATTTTGCTTTATAGTGTGTGAATTTATGATATACTCTGAGAAGAAAGTGAGCGAATTCAAAGTAAAAGAAATATTTTTTCTTTACGCTTTGATTTATTCGATTTTTGCAAAAAAAATTTTGAGCTCTGATATAAATTTCTTTTTTTTTTTGGTTTTCTTTCTTTTTCTCTGGTTATTTTTTCGGTGTTCGTAGTTTGGTTTGCTATTGATCTCTTGTTACAGTGTCAACGTAACAGAGAAGTTTTGCACGAATTGGTTGATAAATTTTTATGTTGAGGATTTTTGTTTTGCAATTTGTCTGTCTGTTCCTTATAACACTTCTGTCTTTTAGACTGATATGGAGTGTTTATATACACCTTGTCGCGCAAAAACAGGCCCGGATTTGTATAGATTCCTTTCTTGTTGGCTCTGCCAACGCTTTGGTCATACAAAGTGTGCCGGTATTCTAGGCCGTGCTGCTGATGCAGTCGCTGACCCGTCTAAAGGCTTAAGATGGTCATGTCCTGAGTGTAGGCAGCGGGACATTGATTTTTACAAACTTTTCACGGAGACGCGAAATGGTTTCTCGGAATTGAGTAGAAATCTCGGCTCCTTGTGGGAGCAGTTTGAGCTAATTAAGTGTAGATTTCATGAGTGTCGTTCTATTGAGCACTCATCCTTTACCCAAGCCAGAAAAATAACAACTAGCGTAGCGTGTGGGACGTCACCTCTGAGTTCCTCCAAATTTGATTCGTTGGTACAAGTTACCCCTCCCTCTAACTCTAAAATGAACATTAATGTTGCCGATATTGCTGAGTCGGTTGGTAACAAAATAGTTACAAACAAGCCGGCAAGTCCTTCGGTTTTAAGCTACGCTGAAGTGGCAAGGGTATCTCCGCCCAGACCCGCCACTTACTCTAATCAAGTGCCATCGTCTAAAAATAATGAAGAGAAAAACAAATCATCCTCTCGCCCTGGCTGTTCGCATGTGAACGCTGGTCACCATACTGGGTAAGTCGCACAAGCTGCTGGTGCAAGGGCGATAACGCCATCTATATTCTCCCCAACTCGAAACTCTCCTACCGTGAACCCTCCTCTTCCAAATAATGACATTTGCTTGACGGGAGTTCCTCCCAGAAATATTTGTGTCAAGACTGGCACCTGAAACATCGGTGGATAACATAAAAGGTTATCTGGCGACGAAAGTCCCATCAGTGAACTTAAAGCGTGTTAGCATTTTCAAAATGGCTCCTTCTCAAGCTAGGGCAATCTCCTCTTTTAAAATATTAGTTCCGACTGAAAACAGTGATATGTTGTTAAACAAATCACTGTGGTCAGTAGGATCCTTAATTAAAGAATTTATCCTTCGAGGTCGTCCCCGTAATACCAAAACAATAGTCTTGTCGCCTTCAAAAAACTAAATGTTTCTTCAGACCCATTATCTCTCATTTATCAAAGTGTTAGGGGCCATAACTCAAAAATTCGTTCTACTTTTCTAAATTCGGTGAGCGCGGAGTTTTTCTGTTTGGCCTTCACTGAAACTTGGCTAAAACCCAATCTTCATTCGTCGGAACTTTTTCACAATTCTTTCCAAGTCTTCAGAAAGGATCGAGTGAATCGCGTTGGTGGTGGTGTATTCATTGCCATATCTGCGTCAGTCCCGTCCAATTTAATTGAATTTCCCACTTCTCCTGACGTTGAATTTATCGCTATTCGTGCGAATATGCCTGATAAACATCTATTTATAACCTGCTCCTATATTCCCCCAAATTCTGATATCACCATTTACAGGAAACACGCTGCCCTCATTTGTGAAGTGGCCAAGCGGTCTAGACCCACCGATTTGGTCGTTGCATTGGGTGACTTCAATTTGCCTCAAGTCACTTGGTGTAACACTGATAATTCTGGCTGTTTGGTTCCTACTTCAACGTCTGATAGAGCTGTTGTGTTCTTTAGTGAGTTGTTTGATCATAATTTGGGTCAATATAATCGTACCCCTAATTGTAATGGTAGACTGCTTGATCTCTGTGTGATTTATCAGCAAACTACCCATATCCTATAACTAACTCGGTTTCAATACCTAGCTTGGTTATTTCGGAAGATGATGTTTTTAAAGGGTTGAGTTCTCTAAAATACAGTTGTTCGCCTGGACCTGATGGAATTCCATCATGTGTATTTAAATCTTGCGCTGTCGAGTTATGTGGTGTGATCTCAAAGATTTTTAACATGTCCTTATATTTAGGTGCTTCCCCTTCATGTTGGAAGAGTAGTTTCCTTATTCCTATGCACAAGAGTGGAAGTAGACAATTTGTTGAGAACTACAGAGGCATAGCCAAGTTGAGTGTCTTGCCCAAATTGTTCGTGCGTAATGTGACTCAGCATTTGGCCTTTGCCATTAATTGGTATATATATCCGCACCAGGTTTTTTTCAAGGTTTTTTCTAGTGGCCCTCGCACAGATGTGATATACACTGATTTAAGCAAAGCATTTAATATGGGTAACCATAACTTACTTATCTTTAAACTCCAAGCCTCTGGCTTCCCTTTTTATTTACTGAAATGGATAAGCTCTTATCTGCACAACAGATCCTTCAAGGTTCTGCTTAACTTCATCACCTCAGATGAATTCCCCGTTATGTCTGGCGTACCTCAAAGAAGTCACTTAGGTCCCATTTTATTTAGTTTATAAATTAACGATCTCCCATCGGTGGTTAATTCCAGCCAGATTTTAATGTATACTGATGATGTGAAACTGTTTTCTTCCTTCTCTGTTGAATCGCAATCACATCAGCCTCAAGGTGATTTGGATAATTTTGTTGCATGGTGCTCTTTGAATCTTCTGAAACTAAATCTGAGTAAATGTAAGAAGCTTTCATTCTCAAGAAGAAAGTCATTCATTACTTAGTATTTCGTAGATTCGCATAAGTTGGAGGACGTCGATTCGATTACAGATTTAGGCGTTCTATTTGACCATAGGTTACGTTTTAACTTGCATTTTGAGCTGTCGATTAGCAAAGCTAGGGCCGCCTTATTTTGTAAAAAGGTGGTCCAAAGATCTTGATGATCCTTACATTATGAAAAGGCTGTACATGTGTTTGGTCAGACCCAAACTCGAGTATGCCTCAGTTGTGTGGTCTCCTTCATATAGGTGCTACGTAGATTCAATTGAATCTGTTCAAAAGCAATTCTTGCTGTGTGCCCTTACAAATTTGGGTTGGGATCCGATTGCCTCTCTTCCTCCGTATGAAAATAGGTTGCTTCTGCTGTCCCTACCGTTTCTTGAGAAACGTAGATTTGTTCTTGGCGTTTCCTTTCTAATTAAAGTAATACATGGTGCTATTGACTCGCCTTCATTACTTGGTGAAATAAGCTTTAATGTCCCTAACCGCTTCTCTAGGCACTTTAACCAAAAGGTTAAGCTTAATCAGTGTAAATTTAATTATGAGCTGTTCAATCCGCTCAGAGTCGTTTGCAAGAACCTAAATGACGTCTACCACTTATTCTCGTTATCGGACTCTTTAAAGTCCATTAAAGCAACATTGCTTAATACGCGCGATTTACCTACGTCGTATTTAACCTAGCTTTTACCCTTAAAAAGTCGTTAGGTTTCGAAAGTGAATTAGTGTCAATTTATTATCGGTTGCGAGGCTTATGCGTGTTTGCGATGGCTTAGGGGTTCATTTGCAATTTGGTCCTGTACCGGTTGTAAGTGTGCTCCTATGCTGATAGTGTACATGCTTTTTTTTCTTTTGCTTTTTTTTTTCTTCTTATTTGTTTTATTATGCTTATACTCAATTTTATTGTTAATTAATATAAGTTTTGCATTAAGAGCCAATTGAGCTCGACTGTTATTTGTTTAGTTGAGTTTCTAGTATAAGTGGAATAAATAAAATAAATAAATAAATAAAAGGCTTCGACGCTGCGGGTACTCCTCAGCGCCTACGGGTACGTCGGCGGCTGCACCGTTCGGCTGCCCACTCTCCCCGGTAGCTGAGGCTAATCACATACAGCTGCCCGTCTACCTATAGATTTCCTTCAACGCACGATATTTCATGGCTTTATGAACGTGCTCGTTCGATAACGGAAGACCTTTCCGCTGAAGCGCTGTTTGTTATTGCGGTTGAGTTTGCTATTGTGTTTACGTAACTTGCTGCATTTGTTGTTGTTGAATCAAAACATACTTCGAGGTGGTGCTGGGATTTGATGACTGATGCTGCTGAGTAATTGTTTGTTGTATAATCTGCGTCAGTTGAATTTGTGCTTGCTGGCTTGGCTGCTCATTAGCAAAACCATGTTGGCATGCATTTAAATGAGCTTCAAGGGTATCAGCTGTGGCAAGAGAACCGATACAATCTTCGTTCATAAGATTATCCAAAATCTTACTAATTTTAGCTTTCATAGCCGTTTCATTGCTATCAACAGACAACGCATCATTGGTATCAAGCGATGACGGCATTTTCAAAGTAAACGTATCGTTTTCTTCTTCCTCACTCAAATTACGACTTAGCAGTGCGCTTTTGATTTACGTTATTTGCATCCTTCACTTTACCTTCGGGAGAAAATTTCAGCGCCGTTATAAGACGTTCATTGACCACATTATTAGTCACATAATCTAATATTTTGCCTCGTTGGCTTTAGTTGCATTGGGGCTCTCACGATCTTTTGGGGATGGTTCTGATGCCGGGCTGGTCATGGCGTACGGTTGGTCACGGTCCCTCTGCTGGTTTGAGGAAGACCCCTACTGGGCATTGTTGCTGGAGTTCATCTTGCAGAACCTGTGGATGAGATTTGATTAGTTTCAATTCAGGTAATTACATGCAGAGACAGAACAATTAAAACAGGGTAAGAATCGGTTATGGAAGCTTCACACGTAGTGCACACGGCAGGGGGCTAACTCGTCCGAAGCGATCGTCGTGCTACTCGCGACGCGCAGCTTCGTGGCGTTGTCCGTGTTGGGTGACAGGCTTGACATCCTGCAGATCAACGCCCGTATGATGGTGTCCTCGACCTGGATGATGTTCGGGGTTTTAAACCGAACCATGACGTAGGGCTTCTGGAATCCAAGTGCCAACACCAGTCGGTGCCTGGCTCCGATCTCTTGTAGATAACCCTGGAAATGTCTGCTTGTGAATTGCACCCGTTATCAGTGACGACATCTGGAGATGCCAAATTCGCTGAGAATCCGTCCTCGGAAGGCGTCTATCAGTGGCGTAGTGACGGCTCGCTTGAGCGGGACTAATTCTACCCATTTGGAGAACTGGTCTACAAAACCAGGAGCATCATATGACCCGTCTTCGTATGCGGTAGTGGTTCTACGAAGTGTGAGCAGACTGTTTACCAAGGCTCTTCCAGCAGTGCCGTTAACATTTCTCCGGGCGGCATCTGCTGGACCGGTTAGTATTGTTGGCGGTTCAGGCACGTAACGGGCAATGTCTTGGTGCATCCCGGCCCAGTTATATCGGCTGCAGATTTGTTACGCCATCTTTCGTATGCCAAAATGCTTCGCTGTGGGCTCGTCATGATTCTCTTGCGAGATCTCTGTTGTCTTAGTACGGCTGCTAACCCGGTGTGACTGTCAACGTCTGCAATGCGAACGGGCTTGAAAAGTCAAGGCAAACCAATATGTGGCTCTTGGTGAGCTTAGCTTTTAGAATTTCCAAAACCGTCTACTGATCTTCAGTCCAGCGCTAATGTTTATCCTTCTTCAGCAGTTCGGTGAGCGGCTTCGGAAGGGCCGCGAATTCTGGTACGAATCGACGATACTACAAATTTATGCCGAGAAATCTTTCAAAGTCGCGGGCACTCATGTGTATTGGCGTCTCGCTAATGGCTGACGTTTTTTTGGGGCCCGTTTGGATCCTCTGCTCGGTGATCACGTGGACCAGCCATTTTAACTCCTTCTTGATAAATTCGCACTTTTCCACCTTGATTCGTAGATAGGCGGCCCTTAGGCGACGAAATACTTCTCGCAGGTTGGCCAGGGGCTCGCTCAGAGTCTTTCTGATGACAATGATGTCGTCCAGCTATGCAAATGCATGCGGTTCCATGTCAGGGCCAATCACGCTGTCGTTGAAATGTCGCAGGTGCAGCCCGAATAGCATGACCCTCCACTGGAAAAGTCCTCGTCCTGCCGTCGTAAATGCAGTGTAAGCCTTGCTTGTAGTTTTGAGGAGGATTTGCCAATACCCGTCTTTGAGATCTGGGCTACTGACATATCAGGCTTAGCGCGGACGATCTAGAATAGCCGTGCCATCGGGCGTGGCGTCTGTCTCTTGTTGAGAAGAGGTTCTTTCAGGACTCATGTACTTTTGGCTTTACGACGCCGGAATGTCGAATTGGTGGCGGATAAGTAAGGGTCGTGTGTGAACGTTGGCCACTGTAAGGCTCGCAATTTGTTGACCTGACCCTGGTGGTAGGTGAAGACTTTTAATTGGTGTTACCTCTTCGAAATCGATCGCTAGGTTGTCCTTCGGGCGCGTGTAGCTGGTCTCGTAGGCCGCAAGGGACCCCGACTCTAACAGTCTACCTCGTGAAACTTGATCACCGTCACTGGTTTCGTAAGCCACTATAAACATCGACTTTACCAGATAAACTCGGCTGGTCTCGTAGGCCGTTGGGGACTCCGACACTACAAGGTTAAACAGCTCGCTCTGGGTGGTCTGGTAGGCCGCTGGTGACCCCGACTCTACCAGATGTGGGTTGGAATTTGAGGCATGGCGCCGTTGACTTCGCTGAGGACGACTCGTTGTAGGCTCGGATGATGCATCCTTATTCTTGCGAGCTTCGTTGCATGGTAGGCATAGATTTCGCTGGATTTGAGGACTCCGCTTCGTATCGCTATGTAGCGGCGCCTCTAAGAGGGCTTCGCTGGGAAATGTATTGCCGTATTAACTTTTGGCGCGTTGGTAAATCCTAGGTCTCTTTACCGAGGGTTGATGTAGGGCGATTCCATTGACTTGACCAGGTGGAAATTTGCCCTTGTTTAGCAGCGGACTTGTCTTGTAGCGGTGCGCGTTGTGGGCATGGTGTATTCGCTAGGCTGCGGAATACTACTGTTCGAGAGGTAGGTTCCGTTTGAATCCCCTCGCTAGTGGCGGGCTTCCCTATTGGCAGCAGTTAATGGTTCGGGAGTTTCTAAAGGGATCAATAGCCTATATATTTATGGTTGTTATTTGTAACAAATTTCAAAATTTCAGCGTGACATCTTGCATATCGATCATAAGTTATTGAGTGAATTTTCTTCAATTTTTGTTTTTTTTTTTTTCTTGTTTACTTTTTTTCTGTTTATTTTTTTTTTCTTTTCTTTTTTTTTGCTTTTATTTGTTTCCCCCTTTTTTCAGGTTGTACTTAAACCACTAGCGTAATTAATTTGCCATATATATGAAAGCATCAGGTGGGGTAGAAAGATATTCAATTCATTAGATCAACATACATTTTTTTCAAATTATTGGTGTTTAGTTTTAAATATATCTTAGTTTATTCATATCGGTTTAATCATCTATTTGTAGTTAATTTAAATACATATTGTCACTTAACGTTTGCTCTTGCTTCGCACATTCAAGTTTGGTTGAATGTGCATTCATTAATTTGACATTGTTCATGCTTTTGCATTTGCATGTTTCTGTTTTGGTCTGCTTTAGTATAACTGAGCATAGACAGTGACATCACAAATTATGCAATCCACACCTTGAAGTGTGCAGTCGTTGTTTACATTAATTTGCTTATGTTGCATTTTTCATGGCACACTACAAGTCGTTGATATTTCTGGAATAAACAAATGCAAAAAATGCAAGTACATCAATTTATACATTCGTTGACTGCAAAATAATTCATAAAGTTAGTTTATGAGAATTATAATTTATAATCCATATTTTTAACAATAAAATTCGTCTTTGTGCAATACATTGATCGTTATCTATTTCTTAGCGGTTTATTCCAGTTACAAGTGCTGAAAGAACTAAATATAAAAAGTTGGTAGGACCTGACGTAACGTTTGGTTGAATCATACCAACCGATTAGGCTGCTGACCATTTTATTATTTAAATAGACCATGCAAAACAGTCTTTCCCTATTTGTTTAGTCTCCACGTCGGACACGCTAATAAATTAATTCAAAATAATCATCACTTTGACTTTACAATTGGTGGATATGAGAAAGAAAAAACATTTCTGAAGAATGAAAACGAGAGTTTTCCTTCTTTTTTTCTCTTCCTTTCTCAGGTTGTTTGTATCCAAATCCCTTGCTTAATTAAGTTGCCCTATAGACGATGACCAGATAATTGTTAAAGCGTTATGAAAAAGCAAAAATGAAGACGAAAGTATTTCTTATACTTTTCTTTCTTCCCTTCTTCTCTCAGATTGTATCTAAATCCCTTGCGTAATAAACTTGACATATAGAAAATGATCAGTTAATCGTTAAAGCATTGGGCGCATTCGAATGACATTCAATTCATTAAACTTTCAAATAGTAACGCTTCGTCGGCGCTAAGAAATCATGATGTTTTGTAATAAAATAATTATTTGCTTCTATAGGTTACTTCTGGGTTTTGTTTATTCCAACAAATTTAAAGAGATTAAATCCATTCATGTGCTAAATAGCATATTTTGTACACTTTGGATTTGTTCCTCTCATGCATTTTCATCCTATTACTGGTTTGTTACCTCCGAGATATAGTCAAATTGGGAAAATTGTATGCATGAACCTATTTTGTTTTTTTTTTTTGTATAGATTTAGTTAATATATATTTTACATGGCTGATATTTGTAAAAAAATTCAAAATTTCCCAACGATATATTGTATATAAGTCGTACGTTATTGAGGAAGCAATTTCTCTATTTTCCCATATTCATTCACGCGCCTATAAAATGCCGACTTTTGAGTATTTTAGGGACTATTGGTAAACATGTGAAAAGAAACAAAAAATAATTGCAAAATGAAAAGGAAAATTTTTTCTTTTTTTTTTTTATCTCCTTTTTAAAGTCGCTAAACGGTCAATCACTTGCTTAGAATGAGAAAAATGATCTTTTAAGGTTTAGCTTTTTTTCTCGCCTGTTGCTGCTGTTTTCGTTGATGATAATGGTGGTGGTGCGGCCGTTTTCTTCCCTTGTCAGTGACAAATGCAGCAACAGAAGAAAATAGGCAAAAGACCTCGAAGAATTACAAATGGAATGTAAGGCTGCTGCTGCAGTATTCATATATCTGCTGTTGTTTACCGTTTGGGTGGTTATTACAGCTTCAATGACTATTTTTCAATTTTTTCCGCTGAATCTTTATTTTGGTAATAATCTATTTACTTTTGAAAAAAAAAAATCATATCTTGTGTAAAACTTTTGTAATTCTTTTATCGTTCACTTACGGCTTCTTATTCTTCACATACTCTGTATCAATTTGACACTTTAATTATGATTTTTCTATAGATTTTATATTTCCTTTGATTTTGGTTGAATTTCTTGAGAGTGTCTTATATTTTTATTTTTTTTCCGGCTTGTAGGTTTTTTCTTCTCTAATAAATTTTTCACTAAATAAGAAGCTTTAATTGCAATTGTTGCTTATGTTCAGATGTGTGTAATTTATAAGCTAATAAAACTGGTTAATTTTTTTTTTTTCTCTTAATTCATCCTAATTGAAGTCAACACATTGATGCTTTTTTTTACTATTATTTTTCTTGTTTTATTGTGGTTTTTCAAGTAATAATGTCAACATGAGACTTCAAATTTCCAAAAATTGTTTTTCACATTTTCGAATTTTTTGATGTATTTTGTCTTCGTTTACGTTGTAAAGAAGCGTTTTTGCTTCCTTACGGAATACAAGTCTGTCCGCCTAAAACATTTACCCACAGCGAACAATCTGTCAGTCCGATCTGTCCGTGCACGTCTTTTTTGTTATCAGTATATGAACAATCTCCTCAGGCACAAACAAAATAGGTATAAGAACGTTAGAATGAAGAAAACATGTATGAAACGGCGCCAAGGCATAGACTATGTGAAATGTATAACACACGCACGAGCAAACTAGGTATAAGATCGTTAGAATGAATAAAACTTGTACGAAACGTGTCATAGAACATTTAAAATCATACAACACAGGCACAAGTCGAACATAGGTATAAAATCATATGATATATGTGAAATATATAAACACCCGCACAAGTATAAAAATATCTCAAATCGTAGAAGGACACAGGAGAAACGCACACATATGATGTATTACTGTATAAACCCCACTAGGTCAGATAATCACGTAGGAACCCTTATGCTTCACAATGCATAAGCACACACGCTCATGCAAACGCATATACCAAAGAATCACATATGACATTACTGTTAGGCTACAGCAACATGCAGAAATCTGTATACGTTAAACTGCATAAGCACAGGCTGTAGACACGCGTACATATCTTGCATTACTGCATAAACCCCGTTAGGGTATATGATCAGGTAGAAACCCTTATGCTCTACAACGAATATACGATCAGACAAAACAAATAAACGTTAGAGTCACACATAGCAATGCATACCAATACTCGTACGCGCAAAGAGCACAAACACACACACACAATATTACACAAAATGTATAAACGCCGTCAGGCCATATAAAATCTGTATCATGTATAGACACTTGCGATAAAAAGAAAAGAAGAAACAAGAGAAAAGAAGAAAAACAAAAAGTGCATATAACTGCAGAAGCAATGTATAAGTGCCGTTAGGCCATGCAAACGTATGCATGGGTACAAACATTTATGAGAGATCACACTTGTCAATTATATATAAACTCACACGTATAAACATGTATGAACACAGAGAAACAGCAAACACATTTGATGAGCAAACATAGCAATAAGATAGATGTTAATTAGCCGTAAGCTACGTATAAGAATGTCATTCAAGTCGCAACGAAGGCTGCGACAGCTACCAACCAAAATTAAGCATACCACAATACACATGTAAATGCACACAGCCGACAGGTTACAATCGAACAAGCGAGCGCGGCCCCCGCTATAAAAGAGCAGCACATCGCGCAGATTCTTTCATTTCGGTGTCATAGCTGCCTGAAGGTAAGTGGATACAGACAATGTGACAAATCTATTCTTTTTTTTTGACATTACGGATAGGGAATGTGACGGTTAGTATTAATCGCCATCCCTAAAAGACCTTCTGGGACAAATGACATTACGGATAGGGGATGTGACGGTTAGTATTAATCGCCATCCCTGAAGGGGTTTGTCGGACAACTGACATTACGGATAGGGGATGTGACGGTTAGTATTAATCGCCATCCCTGAAGGACTTTGTAGGACAACTGACATTACGGATAGGGGATGTGACGGTTAGTATTAATCGCCATCCCTGAAAGCCTTTGTAGGACAACTGACATCACGGATAGGGGATGTGACGGATGAGGGATGTACTGACTAACTGAGGAACCTTTTGGCTTTGTATTAACCGACGAGTAGCGAAACGGGGACAACCCGACGGCAGCTATGACACTGGCAACGTACCCGGTCCTTTTCTTCCAGCGTCCCGCGATATTAAAAGCGGAACGAAAAGGAAGAGTAAATTCTAAGCAAAACGGTTATAGCGCGACAAAGTTGGGCCGCCCTGCTGGTTACTGTACTTAGCCGACATCTACACAACGCTATACCCCTGCGAATGCGAAATAAAGAACATCAGCACCGAAGATCCAGTAAATTTCAATTGGAATAAAAATTCTTGCGACGAACCTTGGAGTGGCTGAGTTATACCCCGCCCAAGAAAACTCGTTACAACGTTTTAATAAGTCATCATCTCAAAAAAAAGGCTTCAAGGTTTCAATCGCAATCTCAAGAAATTTTCTACGACTTTTGCTTTGCATTTTAAACACAATTATTGAACTCTCCCCTTCACTCGTTGGCTGTGTAGTAAAACACATTATATGGAGAAACAATATGACGTTTATTTAATGGTATGTATAATTCTGACTTTCTGACATAACTCTGGCTTGACTCTGACTTAACTCTGACTTAACTAAACAGTGGTCAGTGTCTTATATATAATATTAAGTAAATATGATAACATAAGCAAATTAAGTCATTACTAAAATTACATTGTGCGAAAATATGTGAAAATATATTTACAATTATATTATGTGAAAATAAGTGAAAATGTATATTTAACATAATCAATGTGTGGGAATATGTGAAAGTATATACTTAGCATAAAATTAATAAACAGGTAGAATGCGATGAGCCTAATGTGAGAATATATAAAAGTGTGTACTTAACATAAAATTAATAAACAGGTTTCTACCTGTTGCCATGAGTTGATAATGCTACAGCTGCCTAAAACTCCGGCTCGGTTCCTACTCGCGCGCTGCTGTTCTCAATTATGATCATCGTCGCCGTAGCTGATCAATTCGCCTGTTATTGTGTTTTTTGCCTGCGTACAACGGAATTGCTTGTGGAACTGACCGAATTGCTTGTGGTACTCGCATTTACATTGTCCCTAATGGGTTAATAAATACACGGCATTGTTTTTGTTTGGCCGTAGCAAACAATGTATTATTATTATTATTATTGTTATTATAATTTTAGACTAATGAAATAAATTCTTAGACTAAAAAAAAGACATCGAGCACTAGCAGCACAGGCTATCGGCTCTAATATAAATAAATGTACATTAGATAATGAGCTTAGTAGTATTAATAAAGCAATATATTGAATTGATATTCTGTTCTGAAGCTGATTTTGGAATGTCCAAAGGGTGAATCGTTCCAAATGCAATACTTCTAGCCAAGGAAAACTTGAGGCAGTCGCAGAGAATGTGCTTTATAGTTAGAGTTTGTCCACAACTGCAGATTGGGGAGGAAGACTTCTTCAAGATCTATTGGTGAGTTGCGATAGTATGACCAAGGCGAATTCTCGAAAATGTTGGATCTTGGTTTTCTCAAAGTGTGTTGGATATAAAGGTGGAATTAATTGAGGGTTAATGGAAGAGTAGTGTTGATGATGGTATTGTAAATTTCCTTCTGCAATTTTC
>NW_023998528.1:303757-319762 GCF_014805625.2 Glossina fuscipes
TGCGAGGAACCAAAGTCGTCCCTTGTTTTTGCTTCACAGGTTCTTCGTCTCTGAGGGGGAGTGGATGGTCTCGTTACCGAGGGCTGATGTAGGGCGATTTCGTTGACTTGATCAGGTGAAAATTGGTCCTTGTTTAACAGTAGACCTGTCTTATAGCCTTGCGCGTTGTGAGCATGGTGTATTCGCTAGGTTGAGGAATATTACTGTTCGAGAGGCGGGTTCCGTTTGGATCCCCTCGCTGGTGGTGGACTGCACGGTAGTTTACCCGTTGGCAGTTGTCAATGGTGCCGTACACCGCGTCGGCTGCAGATCCAGCAGTTCAAGAGCTGTGGGTTCGGGCAGTTATACTGGTGGTGTCCGCTCTGGGCGCATCGTCGGCACGCCATAGCCATATTTTTACGCATCTCTAACGGCATTGGACCCTGTGCCCACGCCCTGTTTCAGTGGAACGCGACGCTGACCGCCTGGCTAAAATTCTCGGTGTGTGTCTCTAGTGACTTCACGGGAAGTGCTGCCCGTCGGAATCGCCATCTAATCGCTAGCAGGCCCCATGAGTTTCTAAGGGGGGTTAGTAGCCTATGTCTTGTAAGGAAGCGTTTTGCTTCCTTACGGAATACACGTCCGACCGCTTAAATGTTTACCCGTAGGCCCTAGTAGCTTTCAGTCCAGTTCCTCCGTCCGTGCGAAAAAGAAACCGAACACCCCTGGATAGGACACTGGATCATTCGAAACACACATAACAATTGTCACGGTTCTAGCCTCTCTTTGGCCGGTAGAGCGAATTAGTTGACGGGGTTTGGCTCTCTGAGCCGCATGACAAAGAATAAAGAACGAAAAGCAAAAAAAAGAATGTTTTCGTCGGCAACCTGTAGTACGTCTGTCTAGCGTGAGTCCGTCTGTATCTGTCTGACGTCCTCCTTAAGAAGAAATTGCTTCATGCTTTCTCTTCCTTTTAGTGAGTTGTTTCTCATATAATCATGATACAATAATTTACTCTGGACATCATCTATCACTTATTGGTCCGCTAATGACACATTTTGTCATTTTTTCATTTCTTTTATTTTTCATTTATTTATTTTTTTGCTTTTTTTTTTACAAACTTATTACACTTACGTACTATTACATTTGCGTGTTTATTTTTATATCCTTCTCAAAAATCTCTTCCTTTCTACAACATTCCATTTTCTTAATTTAGTTTTAGTTAATTTCAACTAAAGACACATTGATCTCATTCACTTAAAAAAATCGTATGAACAGAAATGTACTATTTAATTCTTAAATATCCAAGTGGCACAAATTATCCTATTTTTACTTATTTCACATTATTTCCTTTTTGTTACACTTGAAGGCTACTTATAAAAATTATTTTATATATCCGTTTTATAATAAGCTCGAAAACACGTCTGAACTTCAGCAGATGCCAAATAATTCTCCCCTCTATCTTAGAAATAAAAAACAGACAGAATTCTCATCACTGCTCAATTCTTCTCTTCTTCTTTCTGTTGCTCTCTATAGCGGCTCGCCGCTACTCTCGCAAAAGCAAGCAAAATCCCGCAAGATCATGCGATTTTGTCTATTCTTCTAAAAGCAAACAAAAAAGAAAAAAAAGAATGCCGCAAAATCACATTGCCTGTGTTAATGAAAGGGAAAAGAAGAAAAGAACAAAACAATTATATCCCGCCAGATCATGCGATTTATAAACGGTACCACAAAATCACACGATTTTGCCTAACGGCATGCCGTTATTGCGATACTTGCGGTTGACACGGACCGACAGACACCCTACCCAAGGTTTGTTCGCGGCCGTAAAAGTACTGTGAGCCCTCGAGTGGCCAAACTTGACCCACGACCCGCACCTGTTGGCCAACAATCCGGCATTCCTACGTCGGAAAGTCACAAGTACGCGAGTGCCGACACCACTCCCCGCGAACAAAGGGCAAACGCCACGCCTGATAATACGGCACCCATCTCTGAACAACAACCAACAGCGAGTGCCAACAGAAATCGGTAACCCAAAATATAACAATCTTAGCAATAGCACCACAGCAACTACATTGAATTCAACGACAAGAACCGCAGGAAACAGAAAAGTCATTGGTAATGGAAGCGAAATCTCTTATGAAGCAGAAGCCAAACAAATTCTTCCACATTCCCCTATACTGAAAGGCATGAAGGGGGATACCACAAACAATAGTAACCAATTGCAACTGCAATCTGCTTTGCATAATCAACCATCGCTGCGAGCGAACGTCATAAGGCAAGCGTTACCACAACCTCGTCAACAGCCAACCAGCAAGACAACACAGCAACAAAGTCACCAGCAGGCAAGGGTCTGTCAACCCAGATATGCCCATAGCGGCCAACGGTGGCACGACCCGTACCTCCCTGGCCAATGATCCGGCGATTCGCCCCTGCTCTGCTCAGGCAAATGGCTCTGCGTTATCGCATCATGATGGCACCCTGCTCTGCTCAGTCAACAAGCTCTGCATTTTCGCATCACGGTAGCAGCCTGCTCTACTCAGGCATCAGGCTCTCACCCAATAATAGCACTTTGCTCTGCACAAGCAACAGGCTCTGCGACCACTCATCGACTAAAATGGCCACCATCAGCAGCGGAAACGCGACTGCAGTGACCTACAACAACGCCACACCGAAGCCGTCAGCGACCGGCCAATACCGGAAAGGCGTAACATCAGCCACTTCTCTCTTTTCTCCCGAAAAACGGAGGATCCATGAGGACCCATAGGCGTCCCTCGTTTTGGCCTCACGGGTTCTCCGTCTCTGGCTGGGAAGAGAGGAGCGCTAGGAAGTAGGATAGCATAAGATAGGATAGGCATAGCGTAAGAATAGGATAGATATAGGGTAAGAATAGCTTAGAATAGGATAAGAGTACACTAATATAGATTAAGAATAGATTAAGATAGGATAGTAATAGATTAAGAATAGAATAGGAGTAGAATAAGGTAACTTTAGTTAGTTTAATTTAGTTTGGGAGTCGAGCGTGGGACGTTGACACGAAAGGTAGCGGTTTTGTCTCCGAGGTAGAGAGTTGAATTTAAGCTTAAACAAAATTACTGAAATAAAGAGTCCCTGTGAAATTATAGATTTCTTGTGTTTTTTACCTTGGGCCGCTGAGCTGGCCCAGCCTAGGAAAAGGCCAAAAGTCTTCACAGTACACACGATCATGCAACAACGCATAAATTGTATGAGCACATCTAAAAATGTTTAGAAATGTATAAATGCCGATAGGACGTGCAAAACATATTCACATATGTATAAAAATATATAAGCATATACGATCATGGAACACCGCATGAACTGTATAAACACTTTTAAAAATGTAGAAAAAATGTATAAACGCCGTTAGGCCATGCAAACATATACGCAAGTATAAACGCTTATGCTTAAAAATGTATAAGCACGTACGATCATGTAACAATGCACAAACTGTATTAACACTTCTAAAAATGTAGAAAAAAATGTATAAACGCCATTAGGCCATGGAAAACATATACACAGGGATAAACACACATGTATAAAAATGGATAAACACATACGGTCACGGAAAAAAAGTATAAACTGTATAAACAAACTCGACCAGCTAGAAATGTATTAAAATGTATTAAAGGGCGTAGGCCATGCAAAATTTATAGAGATGTAGGATTACACAAATGCAAATATATAAACACACACGCATAAACATGTATAAACACACATAAATAGGAAAATACACTAACTCTACATAAAATGTATAACACTGTAAAAACACTTGCAAAGTATTCGTAGGTAGGGAAATGCGTAATGGACACATAGACAGAAACATAAATGGAAAAAACCGTGTCGAAGAAAAATATTGTAAGCATAGCGAGGCTAGCACTCACAAACCTAACGGTCAACAAATCAGGCGACTTGGTACCTAGAGCAGCAATGGCAGTGAAACGAACATAAAAGCAAGCATAGCGGGTCGATCACTCATATATCTAACGGGCATCAAATCACGCGATTTGGTACCTGGGTCAATGCGACACAAACGCATGTTGAGCAGGGCAATAGAACAAGCACAAGGTTGGGCATATGAACAAGTATAACAATAGGATAGACATAAGTTGGCACGTAAGAGAGTGTTAGTACTAAGTTATGTATAAGTAGTTTCATGCAAGTCGTAACTAAGGCTGCGACAGCATGTCGGACGAACACGTCGAAGCCAACCTAAATTAAGCATACGTATAAGTATAATACCTCAATACACATGTAAAGCCTAGAACATGTTTGTAATGGAACAAGCGAGCGAGACTTCGACTATGAAAGAGCGTCTCATCACACGAAATCTTTCAATTGTATCATAGCCGCCTAAGGTAAGTGTGCACGGACAATTTGACAAGTTGACCTTTATGAATAGTCTTTTTTTTGGACTTTACGGATAGGGGATGTGCTGGCTTAGCTGTTAGTCGCCATCCCTGAAAGACTGAGGCACATTTTTTCCTATTCCTACATACAAATAGCCAACCAGAGGCAAACCGTGGGCCCAGTGAGCCAAGGCAACTATGACACGTATCCTTTTTTTTGCAGTAATTCGCGACAATACAAGGAAAGTCTCTAACCACGTGCGCGAAAAATTGTTAATAAAGCTATAACAGAAAGTCGGCTCGCTGTTTTCCTTTCCAACACTCTACAAATCGCTGTTCACCTCGTATACATATAAAAACAACTTAAGAACACCCCCGAAGATCCAAAAGTTTTTTATAAATTATCTTGGAAGGAGCCCTGGAGTGGCTGAGTTCTACCCAGCCAAAGAAGACTCGTTACAGTCTATATATATTTTCTGTTTGTTTATATATAAAGTTATTACTATTGGGGACAATGCTTCTATTATACTTACTTTTCTTTTTCCTTTTTTTTTGTTTTTTTATTATCTTACGAGTACCTTAAACTGTATATGTAGGTGTATATAATATTAATTAACTTAATTAATTAATGTTATTAAATATCCATTTTACAACGGTTAAAAGAGAGCGAAATCAAAGAAAAGAAAAACCACAAAATTGAACTACTTTGAGCTTCTATTATCTTGTTTACGTCAGAACCACCTTCAAATCTTTGTTGTAATTATGTAGCAAGTATAAACCGATCCTTCTGTATGCTTGTTCTTTTCTTTTCCTTTTTCGTCTCTAAGCCTTGTTCCTTAAATTCGCATGTGTCTGGCTTTATTCTTTAAATTTAAATACTGTCGATCGGATGGTAGGAATAAACGACAACGTAACCACACTTTCGTTCACTCTCTCCCTACAGCTAACTAAGTTACACTGAGTTTGGGGAGCAAACATTATCGCGTTAAGAGCTTAAGAAAGTTTGTTCATAATATCTATGAAACACAGATTTTTCCGATAATTTTGTTTTAAATTGATGTTTCCCTGGTTTTATTCGAATTCTAAAAATGTTTTATGTGCTTAGTTGGTTTTTTGTTTCGGTGGTCGTAGCAGCAGAATATGATTTCAAAATTCTTTTGAAGCGAACTCAAAAATTTCCCTTATGTCATTTTTTTTTTTTTATAGATTCAGTTCCCATATATTTTATATGGCTGATATTTGTATAAGATTTCAAAATTTCGAAAACGGTATGTTGTGTATAAGTTGCACGTTATCCAGGGGTCAATTCCCGTATTTTCAACTTTCATTCACGTGCCTATAAAATGCTAACGTACGATTTATGGCATTTTATCAAGAAAATAATTGTAGTTTAAGCACACTTTTGAGAATTTTACGGAATATTAGTAGATATGAGAGAGAGAAACAATCGATAATTGGAAAATGAAAACGGAATTTTCCCTTTTTTTCTTATATCTTTCTTAAACTCGCTAAACGGACACAGACTGGCTTAGGATGGGAAAAATGATCTTTTAAGGTTCAGTTTTTTTCTTCACCTTTCGTTGATGTTTTCACTGGTTATGATGGGTACGTTGTAGCTGCAGTTACTCCTGCTGCTCTTGTTATTAATGCCCCATTCGCTATCGATGACTTTTTCGGTGAAATCAACATTCAGATCGTTCAATTACTGCTTCTCAAACTCGTTGTGTTCTCCTTTCTCTTTGACGTTTCACTAGCACTCTCTATTGATCCTAATGTGGAGCTAACTTTCCAAAACAAAAGCTTAATCAAATTTACTGACACTGAGCATTTATTTTTTTTGGAAAAATATGAATTTAAAATGTTCGCTTTTATTAGACTATGAAGCTAAATTTTCCCACTGTAATTTAGAAAATAAGGAAGGGCTAACCATTTTCAAAATTTGCCACTACGCAGTTAAAGTTTAGTTTTATATTTTGGAAAATTATTAAAAGTTTTGCTTTAAGTTTCACTCGCAATAATTATTCTTCAAATTCATTGAGATTTAAACATTTGTTTATTTTGGGGAAAGTAGATTTAAATGTTTGTTTCTGCCATGTTATGAAGTTGAACCCTCTCATTGCCACTCAAAATATCGAGGACTTGAACGTTTTCTAAAATTTCCCACGCAGTTAAATTTCGATTTTCATATTTTCACTTGGACCTGTAAGAAAAGAAAATTATTACAATTTTTCTTTGATTATTTCTAAAAATTTTATTTATTTGCTTGTTTTTAGAACTTCGTTGCCTTGATTGATGTACGCTTGGTCATACCGTCCAATTCTTGTATGTAGATTTCGTTGATAATGAATAAGCATTCGTTTTAATATTATTCCAAAAGCCGATGAGGCACCAATTATTCAGTGGAGTTTTGTTTTTTTTTTCAATTTTCTATTGATTTTATATAATTTTTCACGTACAATCTCTATTCGTGACAATTATCTGCGTGATTCAACGTTTTCACTTCACAACGAATCTCGCTTAATGCATGTATTTGCTTCGCACTCATATACAAAAACCTGCTTCAAACCTCTGCCGTGGTTGTTTGTGCCAATTCCCCTGCATCTTTCCTCTAGTTTTTGCGTACGCGCAACAGTTTTTGGCTCACCTGTTTGCGGTACTCGCATTTTCATTGTCCCTTATGGGCTTTCGAATGCATTGGTGTTGCTTGATCGTAACAAGCAACAATAGGCGAGTACGTTTTTTCTTTGCCTTTTTGTTTGTTCTCTTTTTTTTTGTCTCCTTTTTTTCAACTTCTACTTGCTTGTTTTTGACATGAGCCCAGCGGCTCCAGGATTTTGTTTCACAAAACATTTCTTTGTTTCGTTCTTTGTATTAAATGTCGTTCTAAGTAGTTTATAAACGAGTTTTTTATTAGTATTTTGACACTTTGTCTTATATTTTCTGCTTATTCATAGTAACTTTAGGTATTTTCATTTGCCTATCATTGAGTATTTGCTTTCTGAGGATGAGTTTTCTTTGTTCTACTTCAAATATATATTAATTGATTCAAGGACCTATTATTATCGTCATGGTGACCGCATCAACCAACACGTTCACTTTTTAACTCACCCCGCGACCAACTCTCTTTTTCTAAGTTACTCTAGCCCTGACAAATCTACTAAAATTCGGCTTAAACTAATTATTCTCAGCTTATTTTAGTTTCTCTTTACTCTAATTTCTCGTTACTCTAATTCTAACTCTAGCACTCCCCCTCAGAGACGAAAAACCTGCGAGGCCAAAACGAGGGACGACTTTGGTTCCTCACAATATACAGAAAGGTTTAAAATTATACATAATGCTTACATTAAAAAAAGGTATGTACGAAATTCACTGACATTCTACAAATAAAAAATCATATTAAAAGCAGATATATATATCTGCGTGATTTCCGTCCAAATCAATTGAATTTCCTACTACTCCTCGCGTTGAATTTATCTCCAATCGAGTGAAAATGCCTAATAAACAGCTATATATAACCTGCTCCTACATTCCCCCAAATTTTGATATCTCCAGATGTAAGAGACAGGCCGCCCTCATTTGTGAAGTGGCCAAGCAGTCGAAACCCACCAATTCGGTCATTGCGTTGGGTGACTTCAATTTGCCTCAAGTCACTAGGTGTTACAGTGATAATTCTGGCTGTTTGATTCCTACTCAATAGAGTTGTTGTGTTCTTTAACGAATTATTTGATCAGTTCAATACAACCGTACCCCTAATTGGAATGGTAGACTGCTTGATCTTTGCGTTGCCAATTTCCATGAGATTAATGTAAATCGTTGTCCACCTTTCAGTTTACCTGAAGAGCCTTTTCATCCAGCAATGTGTATTTCATTTCATAACAAGCATGATGGTTCGTTGAACTGTTTTATTGTTCCAAATCCAAATTTTTCCACTAAATATTACGATTTTCATAAAATTGATTTCTCAATCGGAAGTATTGAAAGCTTATTGTCATCATTCTGCAATATATTAAATCTAACTGTTGCTGTATCTGTTCCGATCACGCAGTGCCGAGCCCCCGTGGTTTAATAAGACCATTAAAAATTACAAGAGCAGAAAAATCACGCTATTCAAAAAATATTCGAAAGGTAGCTCTGCTCTTGACTATTTCGCTTACTCGGTGGCAAGGCATAGACTTAACTCCTTCAACCTCTAATATTATTGCAGATACCTTCAGTTCATTGAACCCTCTCTGTTTGCTAATCCTAAATACTTTTTTATATTTGTTAACTCAAAAAGAAGAATTTCCACACATCCCTCGCATGTTTCTTTTAATGGCTCTGATTCCTCGGATGATTTGGAAATTTCAAATCTGTTCGCTGAGTACTTTCGTCGAAACTTTTCGACTGTTAATTCCGATTTAAAAACAAACTGCCCATGTCCTATAACTAACTTGGTTTCAATTCCTAATTTGGTTATTGCTGAAGATGACATTATTAAAGGCTTGAGCTCTCTAAAATATTGTTGTACGCCTGGACCTGATGGAATTCCGTCATGTGTTCTTAAATCTTGCGCTGTCGAGTTATATGGTGTTATTTCTACGATTTTTAACCGGTTTTTGAATTTAGGTGTTTTCCCTTTGTGTTGGAAGAGTAGTTTCCTTATTCCTATTCACAAAAGTGGAAGTAGAAAACTTGTTGAGAACTACAGAAGCATAGCCAAGTTGAGTGCCTTGAGTAAGTTGTTTGAGCGAATTGTGACTCAGCATTTGGCCTTTGCCGTTAATTCGTATATTTCTCCACGTCAGCATGGCTTTCGGAGAGGAAGATCTACGGTCACCAATTTGTTAGAGTTTACTTGTCAAGTTTTTAAGGCTTTTTCTAGTGTCTCTCGCACAAATGTGATATACACTGATTTAAGCAAAGCGTTTGATACGGTTAACCATAACTTACTTATCCTTAAACTCCAAGCCTCTAGCTTCCCTTTTTATTTAGTGAAATGGATAAGCTCTTATCTGCACAACAGATCCTTCAGGGTTCTGCTTAATTTCATCACCTCGGATGAATTCTCCGTTACGTCTGGCACACGTCAAGGCAGCCACTTAGGACCTATTTTATTTAGTTTATACATTAATGATCTCCCATCGGTGATTAATTCCAGTCAGATCTTAATATATACTGATGATGTAAAACTGTTGTCTTCCTTCTCTCTAGAATCGCAATCACATCAGCTTCAAAGTGACTTGAATAATTTGGTTGCATGGTGATCTTTGAGTCTTCTGAAACTTAATCTAAATAAATGTAAGAAGCTTTCTTTCTCAAGAAGAAAGTCATTCATTACTCAGTACTTCATTGATTCGCATAATTTGGAGGACGTCGGTACGTTCACAGATTTAGGCTTTCTATTTGACCATAGATTACGTTTTAACTTGCATATTGAGCTTTCGTTAAGCAAAGCTAAGTCCGCGCTTGGTTTTATAAAGAGGTGGTCCAAAGAGCTTGATGATCCTTATACTACGAAAAGGCTTTACACGTGTTTGGTTAGACCTATAATCGAGTATGCCTTTGTTGTGTAGTCTCCTTCACATAGGTGCTATGTAGATTCAATTGAACCTGTTCAAAAGCAGTTCTTGCCGTTTGCCCTTAGGAATTTGGGTTGGGATCCGATTGCCTCTCTTCCTTTCCTTATGAAAATAGGTTGCTTCTGCTGTCCTTACCGTCTCTTGAGAAACGTAGGTTTGTTCTTGGCGTTTCCTTTCTAATTAAAGTAATAAATGGTGTTATTGACTCGCCTTCATTACTTGGTGAAATAAGCTTTAATGTCCCTAACCGCTTCTCTAGGCACTTTATCTTGGTTAAGCTTAGTCAGTGTAAATATAATTATGAGCTGTTTAATCCACTCAGCTGTATGACTGAGTTTAACAGCTGTATATGTAAGTAAGAATACAACTTTCAGTAAGTTAGTCTCCTAAGTAAACACACCTCGTGGTGAATGCTCTGATGCATTGGTGCGACAGCCAGCAGCTATGAAAGCAGCGCGCAAGCAGCAATCTTTCCTCCAGTTGTTCAGCAGCAGTTGAACGAACGGGTATGTTAAAATAGTAGTAGTTGTGGTCGTGTCCGTCCGGAACGAGGTCTTTGAGATAACAGTGTGCGCTTGCATCATTATCTCACAGGCTCTCGGTCCGAAAGTACGCCTTCAGGGACCCGGTAGACTGCCTGCTAAACCACTAAAAAGTTTAATTAACAGAGTTTACACGTCACAGTTTCAACTCCGCAACACAGTCGCACGCGAGTTGTATTTCCCTCGATAAAGAGAAAGCAAGACTGCCCACTCAATTAGTGTTGGTTTTTTTCTTGCGCCACGAAGATACGTCGCAAATGAGGAAATCTTGTACGCTTCTTCGGTTTCATAAATATATATTTCATCAAACACAAAATACGAAAGTTCCGTTGTTTCAACGAACAAATTTTCTTGCAACGGACCACTGGACAGCCCTGAGCGAAACCCCAGCTATAAATAAAACCCCGTTACAACTTATTCTCATTATCGGACTCTAAAGTCCATTAAAGCAATATGACTTAATACGCGTTATTTACCTATGTCGTACTTAAACGAACTCTTAATCTTAAAAAGTCATTATGTTAACTATTATCGGTTGCCAAGCTTATCCATGTTTGCGATGGCTTAGGGGTTCATTTGCAATTTGGTCCTGCACCGGTTGTGGTACATGCTTTTTTTCTTTTTTTTCCTTCTTATTTGTTTTATTATACTTATACAAAGTTTTAATATTAACTAATTTAAAATTTACTTTAAGAGTCAATTGAACTCGACTGTCAATTTGTTTTAGTTGAGTTTCTTGTATAAGTTGGATAAAAAATAAATAAATAAATAATTTAAGTTAATTGAATAATGATTGTATTCAATTAAACTAAATGCATACGAATATATACAAATATATGTATAATATATATACATGTATATACGAAATGTGGTTTAAAAAATGGTATAAATTAATAATTATATTCAAAAATTATTTAAAAATTATATTCATATCAAACCCATAGAATTGAATATTTTTCAAATGTAAGCAATGATTAAAGAATATTTTGCATTTTTAATTTGCCTAGTAAAAGTATGTATGAATTCATTTGATGAGCACAACGATGAAAATTCTGTAAACTGAATTTACTGACTGAATTTGTTGACTCTGTTAAATCGTTTATAAGACTTTTTCATTTGAAATTTTGTGTAATATGGAGGCAGATTTTGTCAAGGGTTTAGCGTGGGTACCTGGCATGATGGCTTAACGAAAGTAATGTGGAGGCAACAAGATGGCTGTTCTTAAGACATGTTTTTGTTTTATTTGAAAGAAAAAAACATGCATCACTCATAATAACGAAAAATGCAAACAGCCACGCAATAGAACATTTCACTATCCTTTAATTTGTTTTCCAATCTATTGATTGATTATTTTTGGAAAATTCTGTAATTTTTTTCAATTAAACTTCAGAAACTTTCTTTTTGTCACTCTCTCCACAAGTGAAATTCGCAAACTCCCTATTGCAGGGTTGTATATGTAATAGTTCTTACATTATATAACTACATGTCACACATTATTAAAGAGACATGTGCAGTATGGTGACATAGGCTTTGTGTACGAGTGTATGTATTGAACAAATGAAAGTAGCCTTGATAATGGCTTAACGGAGAAACTGATATGACACTTAAAGACCAACAGATATAGAACAGATGAAGGTCAGATAACAGAGAATGATAACAATAACAAAGAATGCAACAAATTAACGGACAGACAAAAGACCCTAGCTATATACACATATATTTATGTTTACCAATTCATTTTTAGTAATTTTCCTTTATAATCTTTTTTTATATATTATGTCTTTTTTTGTAACACGTCGGCTGGGTTAGCCAGGCCCAAAAATAATCCCAGCTCTTGACCACAAGTATGTATAACCATGTTACAGAGCGTAATGTAATCGCCGACATGTAAGAATGCATTAGAATCTATTCCGTTTATGGCTGTAGTGAGCGTTCTCTGAAAACTGTTTGAAGAAATGTTTAGGTCTGATGGCAGTCTCTTACGATAATGATGTCCTTTGTTTGGGAAAAATGCTGTTAAACGTCGGAAATTTTTGTCTATTTCAAATTAGTGTAGAAAACTTTTTATTTATCGTATAGAGGAATATTTAGCTCTACCTTGTTTGTCGTTTGGGTCATCGAGTCTCGGTGAAGTTTGTCACTTACTAGTTTCTCGTCAAATTTCCTAAGATCAACTACGAGTCTCCATTTTTCCAGTTCCCCGGAACATTTGTTCGGTACTATCTTTACCACTATAAGGAGTTATGAAAGGTTCTACTATGTCAATATCGATTAATTTTTGTACTTGGTTGTTGATTTCTTGTTTGTGATTAAGATAGTCTGCAATATTTTACTTTGCTCCTTATTAATCATCTTTGCGTATAGAAACCGTTAGCTCTTAATTCCTGTTCTACGAAGTAGAAAATGTCTAGCAATTTTGTTTGGCAACACTGCGTGCGTCTTGTAGTCGCGTTTTTATTCTGTCAACAAATATTTCAATTTTTTTAGTGTATTTCTTAGCTTTTTTGCTTTATTCGTGTTTAAATTTAAAATATTCTCTAAAAGAATAAAGTGTGAATTTAATGTATATGAATTTATTAAACATTTATGTGAAAAAATCATTTTGGGTTATTGTAAGCAACAATTGAGCTCTTAGTAAAAGTCTCTCTTTTTGCCCGTTAATCTGTGTTTACAGTTTTCGTTAGTTTTCGCTCTACATTTACAGTGGGCAGGGAAGTGAGAAATTTGCTTTAATTTTCCTGAAAATTTGTGCCGTGAAAAAAGAAAAAAAAAAAATTTTTTTTTTTTTGTTTTTCTTTGTCTTTTTTTTCCTTCATAAGCTACTTTTTTTGTTTTCAATGGACATGGATTGTTTATTTATTCCATGTCGTGCGAAAACCGGCCCTGAATCTGAACGATTCATTTCTTGTTGGTTGTGTGATCGTTTTGGACATGCAAAGTGTGCTGGTATTACCGGCCGTGCTGCTGATGCAGTCCTTGACCCTTCTAAAGGTTTACGATGGTCATGTCCTGACTGTAGAAAGCGGGACATTGATTTCTACAAACTCTTCACGGAGACAAGAAATTGTTTCTCAGATTTGAGCAAAAATCTCGGCTCTTTGTGGGAGAAGTTTGAATTAATCAAGACTAGGTTTGATGAATGTCGGTATATTGTGCAGTCATCTTCCCCTCCAGCTAACAAAGTCTCAACGCGTAGCGTAGCGTGTGGTTCGTCACCTCCTAAGTCCGTTTCGTTGGTGCAAGTTAGCGATTCCCTAAAGACTACAAATAATGTTAGTGTTTCTCCTACGGCTGAGTTGGTTGATAACATAAATGTTACAAATAGGCCGAGAAGTCCTTCTGGCTTGAGCTATGCTGAGGTGGCAAGGGTATCTCCTCCCATAGATGTCACTCAATCTTCTCAGGCGTCATCGCCCAAAACTAATAAGGGTAATAGTAAATCGTCCTCTCCTCCTCGCTGTTCGAGTGTAAATGCTGGTCGCCAAACTGAGCAGGTCGCACAAGCTGCTCGTGCAAGTGTGGTTACCCCCTCTATATTTTCCCCAACTCATAACTCCCCATCCGTTAGCCCTGCTGCACCCAATACTGACGACATATGCTTGAAGGCAGTTCCTCCCAGAAAGGCAATATTTGTGTCAAGACTGGCACCAGATACATCTGTTGAAAACATAAAGGCTTATCTGGCAGCGAAAGCCCCTTCTGTTAATTTAAAGCGAGTTAGTATTTTCAAACTGGGTCCTTCTCAATCTAGAGCTGTCTCATCTTTTAAAATTCTAGTTCCGACCGAAAATATGGAGTTGATTTTAAATAAACCTTCGTGGCCGGTTGGATCCTTAATTAAGGAATTTACCCCTCGGGACTGACCCCGTAATGCGAATGCAGTAGCTCTTTCCCCTTCAAAAAACTAAATATTTCTTCAGCCTCATTTTCTCTCATTTATCAAAATGTTAGGGGCCTAAATTCAAAAATTCGTTCTACCTTCCTAAATTCAGTGAGCACGGAGTTTTCCTGTCTGGTCTTCACTGAAACATGGTTGAAGCCGGATCTACATTCGTCCGAACTTTTCCATAATTCGTTTCAAGTTTTCAGAAACGATCGTTTGTATCGCAATGGTGGTGGTGTTTTAATTGCTATTTCTACGGCACTCCCCACCTATTCGTTGGAATTTCCAACATTTCCCGATGTTGAATTTATCGCCATTCTTGTGAAATTTCCTAAGAAACACTTATATGTGACCTGCTCCTATATTCCCCCAAATTCGGATATCTCATAAGAAACAGGCCGCCCTCATTTGTGAAGTGGCCAAGCAATTTAAACCTACCGATGTAGTCCTTGCGTTGGGTGACTTCAATTTGCCTCAAGTCAATTGGTTTTACAGTGATAGTTCTGACTGTTTGATTCCTTCCTCAACATCTAATAAAGCCGTTGTGTTCTTCAATGAATTATTTGATAATAATTTAGTTCAATACAATGGTACCCCTAATTGTAATGGGAGATTTCTTGATCTCTGCTTTGCAAATTTTCCTGAGGTTTGCGTTAATCGTTGTCTTCCGTTTAGTTTACCTGAGGATCCATATCATCCAGCATTGGGTGTTTCCTTTCATTACAAGTATGTTGGTTCGTTGAACTTCTATAACGTTCAAAATTAAAATTTTTCATATCAACTTTATGATTTCCATAAAATCAATGTTTCCATACTAAAATCACATTTTTCTCATTTTGTGCTCGATTTCTCAGAGGGAAGCATTGATAGCTTACTGTCGTCGTTCTACAATATATTAAATCAAGCTATTTCTGCATCCGTTCCGATCAAGCAGTCCCGTCCTCGAAGCAAGGGTCCCCCGTGGTTTAATAAAACAATTAAATACTACAAGAATAGGAAAAACAAGCTTTTCAAAAAATTTTCGAAAAGTGGTTCTTCTCTCGACTATTTCGCTTACTCTGTTGCAAGGCATAAATTTAATTCCCTCAACCGCCAATACTACTGCAGTTACCTTCAATTTGTTAAATCCTCCTTGTTTGCTAACCCTAAATACTTTTCCAAGTTCGTTAATTCCAAAAGAAAAATCTCCATAAATCCGTCGTTTGTGTCTTTTAATGGCTCCGAGTCCGCGGATGATTTTGAAACCTCAAATCTCTTTGCGGAATACTTCCGACAGAACTTTTCAACTGCCAATTTTGATTTATCGGTAAATTATCCATATCCGATTTCTAATTCGATTTCAATTCCTAGCTTTGTTATATCTGAAAATGACGTTTTTGAAGGATTGAGCTCTCTGAAATATAATTGTTCGCCCGGACCTGATGGGATCCCCTCATGTGTACTTATATCTTGTGCTGGCGAGCTTTGTGATGTTATCTCAAAGATTTTGTAACGGCCGCGAACAAACCTCGGGTAGGGTATCTGTCGGTCTGTATCAACCGCAAGCGGCGGAATAACGGCATGCCGTTAGACAAAATCATGCGATTTTGTGGTACCGCTAATAAATCGCATGATCTTGCGGTATATGTGTTTATTTTGTTCTTTTCTGATCTCCTTACTTACAAGTACAGGCAAAA
>NW_023998529.1:0-5628 GCF_014805625.2 Glossina fuscipes
TCTTATTGGAACTTTTAAGATCTCAAGTTTACTGCACTTTCGTAAATTTTATACTTTTTGAATTTGTTAAATATTTTGCTGCAATCTGTTAACTTTATCTAATTCAACACATTCAACTAAAGCAAATTAAAAAGTAAAGCAATAAACGAACGAAGCAAAAGTAATATCGGATAATCAAAGAATATGCCTTTAATTTAGACAAAACAATTTTTAAAAAAAAGTAAACGTTTTTTGACTATATATACATTTGTTTGCCTACAATACATAGATTTGTTTGTCTACAATAATTGTTTTGTTTTTTTGCCACAATGCAGTTGCAAGAAAAATTTTTCGGACAAGAGCCAAAACAAAAAAATGGTGAATCAAATACTTTCAAACATTCTTCAGGGTAAAAAATTACATCTAAAGAACGGAAAAATTAAAATTTACAAAAGCAAGAATGTAAGTTTTTTTTCCCCAGGGTTTATTTATTAATTTATTTATTCCACTTATACTAGAAACTCAACTAGACAAATAACAGTCGAGTTCAATTAATGCAAAACTTATATAAATTAATAATAAAATTTAGTATAAGTATAATAAAGCAAATAAGAAGAAGAAAAAAGAAAAAAGCAAAAAAAGCATGTACACTATCAGCATAGGGCCACACTTACAACCGGTACAGCACCAAATTGCAAATGAACCTCTAAACCATCACAAACATGCATAAACCTGGCAACTGATAATACTAACAACAATTCGTTTTCCACTCGTAACGACTTTTAAGGATAGAAGCTAGTTTAAGTAAGACATAGGTAAATCGCGCGTATTAAGCAATGCTGCTTTAATGGACTTTAAAGAGTCCGATAGAAAGAGTCCGAAGAATAAGTGATAGACGTCATTAAGGTTCTTGCAAACAACTCTAAGCGGATTAAACAGCTCATAATTAAATTTACACTAACTAAACTTAACCAAGATAAAGTACCTAGAGAAGCGGTTAGGGACATTAAAGCTTATTTCACCAAGTAATAAAGGCGAGGCAATAGCACCATTTATTACTTTAATTAGAAAGGAAACGCCAAGAACAAACCTACGTTTCTCAAAAGACGGTAAGGATAGCAGAAGCAACCTATTTTCATAAGGAGGAAGAGAGGCAATCGGATCCCAACCCAAATTTTTAAGGGCAAACAGCAAGAATTGCTTTTGAACAGATTCAATTGAATCTACATAGCACCTATATGAAGAAGACCACACAACAGAGGCATACTCGAGTATGGGTCTAACCAAACACATGTACAGCCTTTTCGCAATGTAAGGATCATCAAGCTCTTTGGACCACCTTTTAATAAAACCAAGCGCGGACCTAGCTTTGCTAATCGAGAGCTCAATATGCAAGTTAAAACGTAATCTATGGTCACACAGAACGCCTAAATCTGTGATCGAATCGACGTCCTCCAACTTATGCGAATCTATAAAATACTGTGTAATGAATGACTTTCTTCTTGAGAATGGAAGCTTCTTACATTTACTCAGATTTAGTTTCAGAAGATTCAAAGAGCACCATGCAACAAAATTATCCAAATCACCTAGAAGCTGATGTGATTGCGATTCAACAGAGAAGGAAGAAAACAGTTTCACATCATCAGCATACATTAAGATCTGGCTGGAATTAACCACCGATGGGAGATCGTTAATGTATAAACTAAATAAAATGGGACCTAAGTGACTTCCTTGAGGTACGCCAGACGTAACGGGGAATTCATCCGAGGTGATGAAGTTAAACAACACCCGGAAGGATCTATTGTGCAGATAAGAGCTTATCCATTTCACTAAGTAGGGTGGGAAACCAGAGACTTGGAGTTTAAAGATAAGTAGTCTATTGTTCACCATATCAAATGCTTTGCTTAAATCAGTGTAAATAACATCTGTGCGAGAGCCACTAGAAAAACCCTTGAAAACATGACAGATAAACTCTAACAAGTTGGTGACTGTAGATCGCCCTTTCCGAAAGCCGTGCTGGTGCGGAGAAATATACGAATTAATGGCAAAGGCCAAATGCTGAGACACAATACGCTCGAACAACTTGGGCAAGACACTCAACTTGGCTATGCCTCTATAGTTCTCAACAAATTGTCTATTTCCACTCTTGTGGATAGGAATAAGGAAACTTCTCTTTCAACATGAAGGGGAAACACGTAAATACAAGGACATGTTAAAAATCTTTGAGATCACACCACATAACTCGACAGCGCAAGATTTAAGTACAGATGATGGAATTCCACCAGGTCCAGGCGAACAACTGTATTTTAGAGAACTCAACCCTTTAAAAACGTCATCTTCCGAAATAACCAAGTTAGATATTGAAACCGAGTTAGTTATAGGATATGGGTAGTTTGTTGATAAATCGAAATTAGCAATCGAAAAGTTTCGTCGGAAATACTCAGCAAATAGATTTGAGATTTCAAAATCATCTAAGGAATCAGAGCCATTAAAAGAAACATGAGAGGGATATGTGTAAATGTGGTTAATTATATAAACTTTTATATTTGGCATAAACCAAGCAAGACCTTGATTATGCAGAAAATGCTTCGAACAAACTTAGAGATTTGATTGTTGCAAACGTGAAACCTTTCATTAGCAAGCAACGGTGATGCTCTGTTTGTTGCGAATGCAATATCCGCAGTGCAATAGCATCGGTCAAATTTGACACCTGCGTCATATGCTTTTTTTATTGATAACAAGACATAGAACCCACAGAAGTATCGAATCACTACAAGAAAGCAGCTTCTGAGATATCAGTTCATGCTTAATTTTACTTTTACTCTAATTCGATCATTTTTGTTTTCTTGATTTTAACTACAAGTGCGATCCCTTGGGAGCTTCTAAGGAACGCAAGTTTTTATACTTCCTTTAACTTAGGCCCGCATCTTGCAGGGAGACGCAACCAATTGCCTTTTTGCCCGCAACTTGTTGCAACCAAGCTATTGAAAAAATTGAAATCTAAAACATCGAATCCTTCAAGATATTTCCTTATCTTTTTTATAGGTAATGTTTAAAAGCAAACAATAGTGGCCAAGAGGTTGTGCCTCTCAAATTGAAGGAATTTTTAATCAGGAACTGTTTATCAACGCAACCTAAAAGTAGCGAAATAAAGTCTTCAAGTTGCCGCGACTTTCATCATTTATACTTCTTTGTACATATATACGATCAAATTGATTTGTAGATTTTTCCAATATATTCCTTAAAATTCTTCTCTTTATGCAAAGGAATTAACAGATAGACTAGTGGGATTGAAAACATAAAAGCCTGCAAATAGTTTGCCGATGTGCCGCTTAACACTTTGGAAAACACGACGTTTCAAGTACAAGCCACAAACGTGACGACAAATTACAACAATCCGTTTTAAGTTAGCGATTAACGTGCGCTTTAGACAAGTCTGTTCATCTGCCATACCGGAGAACAACCTCAAAGCAGGTCTTACATTTTGAGCCCATTCTTTTTTTTTTTAGGGCACATAAAGGGTTGTGCTAATTTACTATTTATAGATTATGTAAAATCTGCATTAGTAGTTCTTAATGTAATCTACAATATAAGTGGTTTATCCATTTATCAGATTCAAAAAATGAACATATCTGTAAAAAAATGTAAGTTTAACCTTGTAAAGAGTAACTTAAGCCCCGTCGGAATTTCAACACTAATTTTCTATCTACGTTATACCAAATGTAAATCACAATATAACTGGTTCATCACCGTGTCCAGGCATGTTTACTTTTTTTTCATAAAAATCGATAAGCTATAATAATATATGAATAAAACCGACGATAATATGAATAAAACGCCGGTTTCAATCCTAATTTTTGATTATTTCAAAAGATGTTTATAGCGTAATTGTGCGCGAGACGTCCATAAGAGAATTCGATACACAAATTTCTCATACAACCTTCATTATATATTCATCAAACAACGTTACACTATTTTTGATTTCAATTATGTATTCCAGCCATTTACTTAAAAGTAAAAAGTTTTATAACTCTATCTTATATCGTCTATTTCCGGTTTCAAATAATTTATTTTCCAGTTTCCAATTTCTCAATTTAAAATTAGGGTTCTCTCTCTTATACGTCTGTGTGATTTCTGTGCACCCGAACTTTATTATTTCGTTCTATCGACCTCGTTTGTTACTTGTTAAAAGACTGTTTGAGGCACTAATTTTATATTATAATTTTCCTTCTCCTATCAATTTCCAATGTTTTGAGATTGTTTCAAGAAACAGTAACTTTTCGCTAAACTAGATGTACTGACATTACCAAAAATGAATATCGAGTTCAGCATGAGTGAAGCGACTTAGAAATTTAAAGTCTTTCACAGATGTTGCTCGTCCTTGCTCGTGTCCAAACAGACGAGTATTCATTTATTAAGTATTCAAAGTAGTAATATCTCATGTGGTGAAAAGGCTAAAGCTTTTGTATCTGAGTTGCACTTAACTTCGCATACATCGCATAATGTGAAGTATATTTATCTAGGAATTTATAAATAAACCTTTGTTTACAAGAACTTTCAACAGGAATAATCCCACATACACAGAAACACATAAACATTATCAGAAGCGTATATAAACTCTTAGGAGAGAGCGTAACTCATTAAATAAGGATTAAATATGTGTCAAATAAAATTCGACAACCGTACATTAGGTATCTTAATTAAGTGTAGTTACTTAAAACTTCATTTAAACAAGCACTAAATTTCACTAATATTTATCTCAAGCATGTCGACAGTGCTTACCACTGCTTACTTGTTTATTTCTGCTTTCACAAACTACAATAATCTTTTGTTTTAAACAAGCGCAAAAGAGCAAAAAAAATAAAAACTAAACTTTTCTTTGTACTATCTCTGGTTAATATCTCAGTTTAGTAAGAAAGACCTTGCTAAAACTGTTCGCTGTTGCTTGTTAATCTTCTCTTCCCAGATTTTCTTGTGGTATGGTGTATGTTAGTTAATTAAAATTGTTTGTCCCTGTTAGCTGAAAAGTTTATACCTTGTGCTACCTTCGAGTGGTATGCTCAAAACGTTACTCTGTTGGTGATGTTAGAAAAAATGTGTTGAAGATCAAACATATACGTAAACTAAAGCAAGCCAAACATTGCGACGTGCAATCGTAACATTAATTTTAGTCTTTGCACAATATACACCTCTCAATATTCCGAATTGTTTAAGTATCTGCATAATTACAATGGCTGCAAATTGACGGCAACTGGCATAAAGTTCTAATGGCTGAAAATTAATTCGCGTAAGATGTATACGTGTAGCATTCATTTATTTATTCGGCCATAATACCATTCACAGCATATCATTAACAGCACCGAATTTAAATCCGCAAAACATTTTATTTGTTTTAAATTTACTGCTGAAATTGCAGAAGATTTCAGAAAGTACTCGGCACTAATTCGGGACTTAAAAGGCAAACAATAATAGTTGCGGGCTAAGTTTAGACAATTCAGTAGAGAGGCAACAATTCAAACTCTAATGCTTATAATTTTGAAATTATAACCACCAACACATAGTATTTTGTTAGTGAAAGAGCACTTCTTTCTCTTTTAATTCTTTCTCTTCTTCTTCTACTAAGAGGCTTCATATCACGAATCATATACA
>NW_023998530.1:0-5277 GCF_014805625.2 Glossina fuscipes
TAATTAAATAAATTGGTTTGCATTAGAAACTATATAGAAATAAAAATAGAGTTTTGTACCGAACGTTTTATACGTACAAATATACATTTCGTATGCTACGGTAGGATAAACTTAACACTAAACGTACCGACATTTCATCCTACCATGAGCGGTCAAATGACCGCTTCAAAAAAACGTATGTATCTTAGTAAAGTAGATAGTAAACAAAATATTTTTCTGCTGCTACAATAAAAACTCGTTCCCCGCTTTTCGATGTAGGTATATTTTACGAAAAGTCGTTTAGTGTTAATATTGCATATTATTATTACAAGATGAATATTAATGAGATTAAGGTTTTAAGTGATTTGAAAGAAATAAAAATTTTATGACTTTCTTTGAGCTTGAATAGCAGGGTTCTCCATGAGAGAAATTCAGAGATAAGAGACAAAGAAGAGAAGCGCTTTCATTTTAGGGCTTTTTGCGTCCTTTCACCAGTTTGGGCCATTTTCAATACCAAGTTTGCCCCCAAGGAATCCAATCCAATGCAATCTACTAAGTTCAAACCTTAATTACTGCGACCAGGACACCATACAGATCCAACCCCGAATAGACGTAGCTACATCTTTTAAGAATTGTAGGAATTGTGTAAATACACTTTATAGGGTCTGAAGCCTTGTTTTCGCAAAATCCTTCGGTGGTGAAGTACAAAAAAGTACGTTGTTAGTAAAATAGTGTTAAATATTATTTATGATCATTGAATTTCAGGAGAAGCATAATTTTATGTCCTCTGCATGAACTGGCTACCTAGAGATGCTAAGGACATGTTGCTAAAACTTGTTTAAAAAACTCTCTAAACGAGTTACTTCTTCACTACATATGACGAAAAGCCAAACGATTCTAGTTTAGAAATCAAGGACATAAAGTTAATTCGAAAGCCAGTGTATAGGATATCCGTCCAGAAGCCATTTGGGAAAGCCTTAAAATTTATTGCTTGGAGACTAAGACGTTTGCAATGGCACATAGCGAAAGCAAGGACACGGTTGAACTGTTTTGATGGAACAGTGAATTTGGCAATGTCTCTATGAGCGATAGTATTCTGCCATTTTATTTAAATAGAATAAGAGATAAATTGCAATAAGATCTTCTTTATGCGAATAAGCCTCCATCGCGTCGTAATGTTATTACTAAATAAGTCTTATTATTCTAAAAATTACGTTTGCTCCATTTCTTCCAATCGTATAGAATTTGGTATGTAAACGATGTTAGTTCCTTCTCACTTCAATGACGATAGTTTATATGTCAAATGTTTAATGTAAATTATCCACATAATTTACAGAGTTATTGCAAGAAGTTTTAGGTTTAATGTACGCAATTGAAGTGCAGTCTTTAAAACACCATTGGAATGGTTAAACAGTGAGATAGGTGCGTTTAGTGAACCGAACGAAACCTAAGAAAAGGAACTTTCTTACAAAAAGACACTTTTTTATGCCGACAAAAAATAAGTTTTAGTATTTTATGATAAGAAAAGCTACAGGGATATTAATTTGACCTCGCCATTTTAAGGATCTCATGCAAATATACGACTTCACTTGGCAATCAAGTGCCCGTTTTGGTTATTTGCCGGAAAATGAATGAAAAATTTTATGTGGCGTGATGGTTTTCCTTAAAGCTACAGCGTTTGCATCTGCTTAGTTAGGAAATGTATATAAAAGCAAGCTACTGGTGTATAACAAAACATTCATTCCAAGCTGAGTATTTCCTCTGCATGAAAGTTCCTTCTCTACATCAATTACCCTTAATTCGTCTCTTGGTTTTATGCTTCTGAGCGAATTTATATTTGCTTCTCGCCCTAAATTATGTGTAAGTCGAAGGTTGGGATTTCTAAACCGACACTAAAATATAAATAAAAAGGAGTGACCTCATTTAAAAAGTATATGAAAACCTTATAGTGGGCCAGGGCGCTTTACGCGACTGTGTTTGTTACAAATATCTCAGAAGAGGCGGACAAAGTAGTCCAGTCCGAACCGTAGTACACTTCGGTGTACTAAATGTCATCAAAATATCTTAAAACCTGCGGAGTGAACACCAAGTGTACAGACGGAGAGCGAACTCTTATATCGATTCAGAATAGCTTTATAAATAAAAGGGAAGTCTACCTCAAGTCCACACGAACTTATTATATTCTTAAGCGGTGCAGGGTATAACAACCAAGAACAATATTCTTGCGCAGAACCGACAAAACTATTATTATATATGACGCCATTTCGTGTAAAACAATTACCGATTTGTTTTCGCGATAAATTAACAAAAAATGTTCCGTGTTTCCAGATGAACACACACTTTGCATGGGGCTCTTATATAGGAACAAGTCTAAACCGAAAATTAATGTAGTCCATATTTATTTACTTCTACTTCATTTTCATTTTCAAGGCAAATTATTATCAGAAACCCATTTTTATCACAAATTATTAAAACTTAAATCTTTCATATGTAAAAGCCTTTAAAGGCTAACTCAATTCTGTTATTCCTAGCGAAAAAACCCGTTTTGTTCTGAATGCGAACACAGACAACTTGACAATTCGCTCTGTTAGAGGTTTAATTTTTAAGTGAGTCTGATCACCACACTGCGGAGGATGCCCAATAAATTCAAAAATGTTTGAAAATTTTTAATTTCAACATTCAAAAGAGGAAATATTTGTTCCCCCTACTAGTTGATTTATTACATGTTCACAATTAAATAAAAAAAAAACCTACACAACCTACCATTGTTGATGTAACGATATAAGGCGATGCAGGGCAAATGATCGAAGAATATGGTCCGACTGTTTTCAATAACAGTATTTTAAAAATTGCAAACTTTAATTTGAACGCAACAGAACAAAGCGGAAGGCAGCCAAGCTCAGATCGAGTCAAAAAGTGATTCTGAATGATATATTAATCTTGTACTACAAAAGATGTATGGTATATATTAAGGCAATTCTATTCGTCTGCCGACGTGTCTTTTGTACCCACCAACAGAAAATGCGTATGTTTATTGTTGAATTTACGAATAGCGAGCAAAGTATCCATTCTTTTGTGTTTGAACGCATGGGTGTTCTTACTTGATGTTGTACTTGACCAATTTGACCGATTTTTAATACCACCCTGAAAGAGCTTCCAGTATTGAACCCGATATATTTATTTTCGTGACCAGGGGAATTTTTACCGCAGATATTATATGGCAGACATTCTTAGATCGATTTGGAATTTGACGATGATCGAGAATATATGAAATTTATCCAATCTATGAAGTTTTTTTCTAAGCAATTCAAAGCTTCAACTAAATAAATATATACTCTTAAACTTCCTGGAGGGTGACGGTGACGGGCATTGTAATGGATGTCCAAGATAATCCGCGGGCTATGTGTGACTTTCTCTTATAATAGTAATAATCTGTATGCGTTCAAAATCCGGTGCTGCGAATTAATTTTTATCCATTTGAGAGTTAATCATAGTTTCGTAATACATTTAAATATCTGATCATTGCTTCTTAAATGTTTGTGCATATATTTCCATTGCTGTCTACGAACCTTCGTATTTTTCTTCATTCTGCTCTACACAATAGTTTTCTACAGAATATTTTTTATCTTCTGTTTTCTTCATATATTTCTTCATATATTTGAATTCCATCTTCGCTGCATGATAACTGCTTTTGGCAATTGACAAATGATTTGCTGATGTATTCTTTTCAATAAATATTATGAATGGCATTTCATAATAGCATTTGCAAGCAAACAAGTTTTGTTATGAGGTAGGAGCAAAATTCATTTTGAAGTGCTTTTGCAAATTTCATTGTTCATAGAATTTCTGGAACACATCTTCTGCAACGAGTCTTTATTCATCTCGCTATCAGCAAATAGTTGCGTTTTAGTTGCGTGCAAACTAGCTTTTGTAAAAGATTAAATTTCTTTTTAAGGATAAGTCTCACAAATTATTATGTAAGGAATCGAATCGTCAAATCCTAAACAAATTTCCTTAGGTTTAATTCAAGATATGTTTTAATACCATTCCGGCAATCCTTACCTAACATCTGGTTATTCATCATGTTTCAGCTTCGCGCTTACGTTAATTTATTTAACATTGCATTAAGGTTTTTTTTGTAGTCAGCTTTAGTGTACGTTAAATTAAATGTTTGCTGACATTTGATTGGAACTTCATTTAACCTGCTTATGGATGCGGCTCAAGTTTATTTTTTTTTGTCGACATCTAACTGAGTTTCTAAACTTAAGCTAAAGTCAGCTAAGATCTGGATGGGTCGCAGCCAATCTATAAGAAATTTTAGAGAGACAAATAAATTATGGCCTTTCTGGGCTTAGCACCACTACGTCTTACTTTTATTTAGCAGTAAATATTTTCGCTATAAACTTTCCTCAAGAAGTCATCTTGGCGTGCTTCACACTTCTTTATTAGTAACGAGTAGGACATGATTAAATCATTTCATAAAAATTAAGGCGATGATGTGATCTTTGGAACCTTGAGGCCTAAATACGATAAGAGGTAAGGGTATTCCCTCTCCGTGTGATTAAAGTTGTCGTGCTGGATGGACGATTGACAATTCGTAAGCTTCTGCTCAACACATAAACGTGAGGAGCCGTTTCAGGCAAACACTAATTGAGAACGATAGGTCGATATTGTGGAACTGGGGTGGATGAACAGTCTACGTAAGGACAGGATAAATTTAATTTTATTCTCTCAGAAGCTTTGCTAATATGGTGAATATAAGGCCCGCATAGATCAGCAGGATTTATGAATTTAAGATCTCCTTAGGCACGGCTATAACATTGGATATAGATATATAGGTATTATGGTGTTACAAAGTATAATTAAATTAATTAATGATACTATCCATTTGTTCACATTAATTGGTAAGAAAAGCTTTAATGTCCCTAACCGCTTCTCTAGGCACATTATTTTCATTAAGCTGAGTCAGTATAAATGTACTTATAAGCTGTTTAATCCTTTCAGATTTGTTTGCAGAAACATCTTTCAATTAATTTCAATATCGGCCGAAGCAACTATGCCTAATACGTGCGACTTGCCTATGTCGTATTTAAATGAACTTGCAATCTCGATATGATTCGAAAGTTAATTGGTTTTCACTTGCAACTTCGATCTGTGCCGGTTGTGGGAGTGCCTCTGTGTTAGCTGTGTACTTCCTTTTTTCTTTTATTTATTTATACATGAATTAGTATTTGTTTGCGTATTATTTTTTTTCTTTTCTTCTTTTTAATGCTAATTAATATAAAGTTCACTTCTAAG
>NW_023998531.1:0-15594 GCF_014805625.2 Glossina fuscipes
CTTTAATATTTATATTTGAATCGCGCTCAGACCTTGGTTTATAAGGGAATTGTGGGCTACTGTGGTAGGAAGTGAGCAATGTTGCAATGGTTTTTGCAATAAGTGGTCCGGCTAGTTTCTCATTATATATAACCAGCACTTCTCAACCCTTCAAAAAAAAAAACAATAATCGTATCTCAAGTATAAATCTGCTTGAACTTACTCATCCTTTTTTCCATTCTTATTTCTTGTATTTCACGATCGTAATATTCTGGATACTCTTCTAATTCATCTAATTTTTTCAACATTTCTTCATCCACTTCATACACTTCACCTCTAACATTATGACCGCGACCGCATTTGTCCACCAAGAATGGAATATTAAATCGAGTACTTATAATCAGTGGATATCTTTCAAATAAAATAAGCACTTGTACGAATATATGGTAAGAATTAGGAGAAAATTTTTCAAAATAGGGCAAAATCGAACGCCAGGTCTATAAAAATTGTATAAAACTATTCAGGAGACGTACAAGGGGAGATAAATGCCTATTTTTTATACATTTATATATACAAGATTATATATTATATTTCAAATCAACTAAAAAGTGTTCAAATCAACTAAAAATTTTTTAAAACAAACAATAAGTGTTCAAATCAATTAAGAATTTTTCCAAATCAACTAAGAATTTTTCCAAATAAACTAAGAACTTTTCCAATTCAACTAAAAAGTGTTCAAATCAACTAAGAATTTTAGCAAATCAACTACGAATTTTTTCAAATCAACTAAAAATTTTTCCAACTCAACTAAAAAGTGTTCAAATCAACTAAGAATTTTTCCAAACCAACTAAGAATTTTTCCAAATCAACTAAAAAGTGTTCAAATCAACTAAGAATTTTTCCAAACCAACTAAAAAGTGTTCAACTGAAAAACGAATCATAAAAGCGGATTTAAATACAAACGTCCATACACACTACGGTAAGTCCATTTATAAAAATTAAATTCAGAACGAAAGTAAATAAATAATACATAAAAAGCTTTTATTTAGATTCATCGAAATATATTGAAAAATATTTTTTTTATTTTACATATATATAAACTTATGTACAGATCGGCTTTGTTGCCTTTCTGAATGTAGAAAATTCTTCATTAATTTCTATGTTCACATCGTCACTTATTTTAACTTATGGAATTGATTCTTGTTTGTGGTGGTTCCCGCGCTAGCAATTATCTGGATGATACGATACACAAACTCTTTAAAAAAGTTATCCCGTCAGCTGAAGGCGGTTACTGTTATATCCGTTTTATGTGTACTTTTTACACGTATTGAATTCTTTTTCTAAATGATTTATACACTTCGTTTTTAGAACATGTTTATTTGAATTATACCATACTTCAATTTTATAATATGGTATCTGTGCAAAAGTATAAGCATGTTTTTCCGGAGAGAAATTACACACTAATCAAAATACATGAGAAATTCAATATCGATACGGGCAAGCCTAACTTGGGGTGACCAATCTTAAAATCCAAATATGAAACTAGCTAAATGTACTCCTTTTGATAACCACTGATGAGATTTAAAAATGGGCCCGTGTCAACGAAATTTTCAAGAGTTATGGAAAAGATCGTTGAAAAAATTCGGATAATCGAAAAAATTATTCTTAGCTATCAGCTGTTGTTTGATTTAATGATCTTCTTGATGAACAGAATTCCTCTATTTGATGAACGTCCAAAAGGACACTTGCGTGCAGCGTGTGAAACATGGGCAATATTGAATAAAATTCGCACTCGGTTTTCCGAGTGAGGCCAGATTTTAATTGTTAACAATGAACGATGCTCTCTACCGCTCCAAGCTAGATGGCTACATCCCACAATTGTATGTCACCGATAAGAAGTCTCAAATTTGAACTCAATCGACTGGAAGAGAATACAACTTTTATTAGAATAATCGGGCAGTTTATATTATTTATTTTTAAGCTTATCGTACTCTTTTCTCGGCGAGATCGTATTCTCCACCGGCAAACTGATGAGACTAACGGAAAGGAAGTTGTCTGGTTGCATCTTAGTCACGCTACTATGCATTAGGTCAAGTCCGTGCAGATGAAAAAAAAAACAGAAGAAAGTCAGCTCAAAAATTAGAAAATGACCCTAACAGTTTTAAGGCTTAAGAGATTACACGAATGCCAGAAGGCAAAATTTTTAAATTGAAAACCGACTGTGTACCTCCAACACATAATGCACATATATTTCGCAACCCCTTCAGCCTTTGTCGTCTCAAATTGTATTTAAAATAAATCGAATTTTTCAGAATTTATCCTCTTTTTCGAAAAGCAGCTGTGTACTTTCAATTGAATTAACAATTGTTAGAAATGATTTTTTTTTTTGTAGTTACCTAGGGTCTGTCATCTTTACAGATCCTACAAAATGATGTGATTGGATTAGTACTGCCTAATTTATGAAGCTCAGAAAAATGCCACGAACTTTTTGACTGCATTCTTGTATAATGCATATAAAATAATTAGAAAATAAAATCTAATCTGTTACAGATTCAACGGAATTTACAAGAAAAACTTTTGTGGAACAGTTCGTGTGCTATACACACATTTTATTTATTTCATATTTGTAAAATTTTTATTATTTATAAATTGGTTTCATTTTATACAATGATGCCAAGTTTTTGCTTTATGAAGAAAGGCATCCATGAAATTACCCATTGTAAACAAAAAACACGTATTAAATCCCATTCTCCAGTAAAGGTTTCATCGTTGAAAATCATAAAAAATTTGCTTTGAAGCCACGTTTTGTAGTGAAGTGAAGAAATTCTACAAAAATTGGGAGAACAAAATTTGTTAGATGCTATCAGTGATCATCATTTACTTGACAAAGATAAGCCTGAGGAAAATGATTTTTTATATGACATTTCCTTCCACTTGTCTTAGAGTATCATTAATATAACCTTCTACTTCTTGTATAGATTTCAAACTATGTTCACTACGTGTCAGCAGTTCGTTAATAAAATAACTGTGCAAAACTTTCGCCTTTAGAAGATCTCGGTTCGCTCTCATCAAAAGCAATTCTAGCTCATTACCAAGATAGGGACCCATTTTAAGATCGGCAGCCATTTTTAGTAGCTGACATTTACGTTGACGGAATTCAACAATCTTTTCCAAATTGGAACGACGTCGCTTTTCCAACTCAATAATTAGGAACCGAGGATCAAGCTCTTCATTTAATAATTCTGGCAGTTCGGAACGCAATTTTTGCCCAAAATCTCTTATACGAGAAAGTTTTTCTTGGATATCCTTAATTAGTTGGCGGCGTACAGCCCCGCGTTCAGAGTAGCTTAAATTAACCGCACACATGGCTCCGATATCTAAAATATGATACAAATCAAAAATTCTTTGTGAATGTTAATATTAAATTTTTATTATATCGCACCCAAGACATATTCGTCCTTTTTATCATTTAAATGCAAATGATTTGCAATTTTTAATAGCTTTCGGGCTTTTTCAACTTGCTCATGATCAGGTAAGGGAATTTCTTTGCAATTCATAGATTTCAAGTGTTGAACATCATCGTCACAAGCATAAGAAACATAAACAGCACCACCGAAAACGCCATCACAAACAAGCACATGAAAAGGAGTCCGACCAGCGAAGCGAAGTGATTGCCGTTCCGGAAAGCGATTCCGACAGTAAGTCTTTTTGGGCTGGGCATATATATATATGTTTTCTTAAGAAACGGGGAAAGTGTGCAGCTTTCTATTTAGGGGTTTCCTTCCCGAAAAAGGGAGATAAATTCTGATGAAAAATTAAGAGCGATATAATTTTTTTTGTTGCATTTCATTGAATCGATTTGGTATGCTAAGCATTTATCTCCCTTGCACTGCGCGCTATTCGAAGGATTGACGATAAATCATCGGTTTTTTATTTACTCTCTTTTTCAGACCCATAACTATGGTAAAGGATGAGTGTAATCACGAATTTGTTTCTTTCCTTAATTTGGAATTGAAAAGCGTTCAGTCACAATATGGCTTTGTTTGGTTGCGGCAATTAAAATAGTTCTTGTTATTTCAGGTTCTGATTGCGTGGAAGTGCCACTGGACACAAATGAAAATCGTAAGAGTAGGAGCAGAGATCCGGTGGCCCCGCCACCTCCTCAATTATCTAAGTACGCCGAATATGAAAAGGAACGCCTAAAGAGGAAAAGGGAACATTCCAGACAGCGCTTAGACAGGGACACAAAAGAATACGAAGATCGCAATGAACGCGAACATTCAAACAAATACGATGATTATGAAGAGGAACGGGAGAGAGCCAAACGTTATCATGATTATCACTCAGACCATCGGAGTGAACGTGAGGTGAGAGAATACGAGTATGAACAACATGAAGAAAAGCGTTCAAAACGATCTAGACGTGAATAGCATGCAATTGCCAATGTGTTCACGTTGAAAAGATGTCCTCGAATACATGATAAAATAACTATGGTTCCTACAATGTCAGCAATTGGGTTTAAATGCTCTATCGGAAGTTCAAAGCGGTCGTTTACAAATTATTCCAAGTAAATATGAAGTGGAATGGCAACGTTGGTTAGAAGACTGTCATGATTGGTGTATATTAAGGCAGCTATGGTGAGGTCATCAAATTCCAGCATACAAAGCGATAACGCTAAAGAAGTATTGGTGGCCGCCCACGACGAGCAAGAGGCTCTAATGAAAGCTTTAGAGTTGTTAAAAAGCATCGATATTTCTATAACACGTGATCAGGATGTTCTGGATACTTGGTTTTCTTCTGCTCTATTACCGCTTTCAGTGTCAGGTTGGCCTAATAAGGAAATTAAAGGATATTATCCTTTGGACCTTATAGAAACTGGCCATGATATTTTCTTCTTTTGGGTAGCACGCATGGTTATGCTAGGATTGATATTTACTGGGCAAACACCTTTCCAAAAAATCTTGCTAAATGGTATTGTTTGCGATGCTCACGGTCGAAAAATATCCAAAAGTTTAGGTAATATAATAACGCCGCAACAAGTAGTAAAAGGAGCCTCTCTGCAGGTAAATGTTAAGATAAGCACAAGTTTCAAGTACTGCTTGACATTTAATTTTATATCAGAATTCGCAAAAAGAAATAGAAGCCTCAGACAAGGCGGGTATCTTGAACGACCTTGAAACTCAAAAATCATTAATAAGCGTGCATCGAATGTACCCGAGTGGTATACCAGAATGCGGTACGGACGCTCTTCGTTTCACTTTGTGCAGCCATAATATTAAAAATCACTTTATTAACTTTGACGTCACCGAATGTTATACGAACAAAAAGTTTTTGAACAAAATATGGCAAGCGGCGCGTTTTATTGCCGCGGCGGCTGAGAGTCTAGAGATATCCGCGAAAGTATTTGAAGACTTCAATGAATCGCTTCTATGCAAGTGGGATTTATGGATATTAAGCCGCTTGGCACATACTCTTCAGCAATGTAGAGAAAATTTTGAAAATTGTAATCTGCACTTTGCGACAGCGGGATTAAAAAAATTTTTTTACAATGAATTATGTGATGTTTATTTGGTAGGTTTGGTTTATTTAGAGCAAATAGAAAAAAAATGAAGAAAAAGGGATCAAATCTGATATATAAATATTTTTTTTTTTTTGTGTAGGAAACTACCAAAAATAATATTAAACTGAAGTCCCCCGAGGGCTATGTGCAATGTTCTATTCTCTGCATATGCCTTCGTTCCGCCTTACAAGACTTGCAGCTATTTACACCTTTTATATGCGAAGAACTCTTAAAATATATACCTCAACCTATTACTGTGGACGTATGTAAATTTTATAATTCAACTTTGGAAGCAGAAATCGAGGCAATTTTAGAGGTGTGCGAGCAGATAAGACAGCTAAAGAGTCGCAGTCAAATCTCACGTAAACATGAACCATATCTTAGACTATATGCCCATTCATTGAAAGCTTTAAGCATATTGCAACCACATCTCAGTGAAATTAAGGCGCTGACGCTAACAGCTAAGGTATTCTCGTAGAACAACATCTCTTCGTCACCCATCACATTGCGTTAGTAAATTTCCTGTAAATTAACACGAACGACGCGTTCAGAGTGCTTTGCCTAGTCCTAGAAGACATTGGTAAAAAATAATAGAACATTTTGTTTTACCTCGGTTGGCGGGGCGGCTGGGGGTTTCAGGTAACCTGTTCATATAGCAATCTCTATAATAAACAGTATTTTCGCTATTTTATAAGAATGCTCTAACCATATCTAATATCTCACCATTTACTTGTGATCAAAAATGTGCTACTTATGTGACATTTCATCAAAAACGTAATTAGTACAACATTAACGCGTCGCCGACTCGGTTAGTCTCACTCCTCTTATGCTATCATTATTTAAGTTATTTTATAATATAATAAAAGAAATTATTATAATTAAAGAAAATAGTTGAATCAATATTTCTTTTATTTAACCCAATTGAAAATTTTTAAATTTATCATAATTATAAAAGCCCGCGCGTACTTGTCGACCTCCGAAGAAACGGCCGTTCAGATCAACAACAGCTATAAATGGGAAAAGTTTTTAAAGTTGAAATTGGTTGGCTTGATAATAAAAAACTAACCCTTAATTGCGCTTTCAATGCGTTTAAATTCTACAAAAATTTTCACGGCATCTTCGGGCGCTGTGCCGAAGGCCTCGTGAATAATAACGTTAGCCACTTCACCATATTTTGTATTGCATTCATCTTTAACTTCAGGTTCAAGGTCTTCATCAACATCGCCAGGGCCGACCATATTCTTTTTTGTTTAGCAAAGTATATAAAAAAAAGCATATATATATATATATATACATGTATATGTATATACATAAAGATTCATATAATGATAATAAAACATTCATAAATTCTTGCGTTTAAATTTAACAAAATGCAAACGTTAACTTATCTTACCCTTAGCAAAACCACTTTACTGGGATCCTTCATAATTTCCGTGATGCTGGGTTCTGTATTGGTTGATTCTGTTGTTGCCATGTTTGCTTGTGGTGTTGCGGACCCTGCTGAAACTGAAACTGCAGCCGGTGGGGGAGGCAAGAATACATCACGTTCATGTATTATGCGACCACCACGCTTAGAGGTCTTTTCCACTTGCAATGCCATGGACATACCCTGCTCCTGTTTACCCAGCCCTTGGCCATCTTTAAAACCATATTTAGCCATAATTTTGGCAGCCACGGAACTGGCAGAATAGGGTATGGTTACATTCGAGGAACTGTCACCGCTATCGTTAGCTATTGAAATTTCTTGCAGCGATGCTGGTGGAGCTATAGCCACCCCTCCTTTGCTCGCCACCGAGCCCGGCGCCGGTGGGCTATAACGTTCTTCTTCACTAATACGTTGACCGAAACCACTAAATTTAACAGGGGGTGAATTATGAGTATTACGGCTTCGACTGCTGCGTTTGCTGCTACCGCGATCGTCTCGCCGACTGCGATCCTTTTCTTTAGCGCTTTGTTGCTTGTCTTTCAATTTTTCATATTCATTTGGCCATAAGGGATCATATTCATCTACGAAATCCCAATCCTCTGTTTTCACGTTCTCCAGAGATGGCACTAAATGGGCATTTATCACCGGTTTTGTATCGGCGGGTTTAACCAAAACTGTTTCTTCTACATTCTGAGTTTTTTTGGCTTTCAAATTTACCACGGGAGTCATCAACTAATAAAATCACATTAAAAAAAATGTAATAATGCTTCGTACACATAGAATACCCACCGCCGGTTTCTTGGGCATTTCTTTAGGTTTCGGTAATTGGGCTTTTTTAATAGCCAATTGCGTTTGCAACATTTTAATGCCTGAAGAAGACCATCCATCAATTTGTGAGGCTTTTGGTTTTGTATCAATATCGTCGTATAAATCCATGACTATGCTTTTTATTCCCTCTCTTTTTTGAGATACCGACGCCAAATATACTAAGCCAATTCTTAAACAGAAATGACTAGCTTAACTACCTCAGCTTATTTTGGGTGTTGCTAACTTTAACAATCAAGGCCTAAATCAGGGAGGGGCTGCTTTTCCCTCAAAGGAGGCAATTTTTCTATCATGTCACAACAGGTTGAATGAATTAATAAGCAGATAAAAATTGGAGCACGTACACTTTTATTATTTCAACGGAATGTTTTTAATCAGATATGTTGTGAAAAAAATTTTAATTTGCTATAATTTAGAGAATATAAAGTCCCTTTCCTTCTGATGATAAATTAATTTAAATTTGGCAGTAAATATCAACTGTATACATAATATGATTTTTACTTTTATGTCGGAACATTTTTACAAAGTACTTTTTCACGCACGATGCCTAGTGAAAAATTATTTCTTTTTTTAAAATTCGCTTTATTTCGTCAATTATTCGTTTTAGTAATTCAACGTTTTCCCCTGTTTCCATCGGTTAAGATATTTACAATTTTGTTCCACTTTACATTTTGTTTTTGCCAAACTTCTCGAACCTTAAAAAAATCTTCGCTGGTGGTGGTAATTTTCATTGCAAACAATTTCTCGATAACTTCAAATCGATCATTTGTTCTTCGAAGAAAAATTTATTGTTGACTCGTATCAGTAATATTACTTGATTCGGCTAAAAACAGTGCGTAATACGTATAGCATTGCAGTTTTAATTGGTCACGCAAATTATTTGGAGTATTAGCAATACGTCGGATAGTTCTTCGTGAGAAACTGAATCTTTTTCAAACGGCATTTTATTATTACGAACTAATAATCTCGCAATATCTGACAAGCTTTCCTTAAAAAATTCTTCATCAGGAAATCATTTGTATATTTATGTAATTAGCTTTTGCCAATGTTCTATTTGTGCTTGACAGGCACAAGGTATTTTGTTGCTTATTTGAGCAACTTTTAGTTTTTCTGTTTCCTTCCTCTGTTCTGGTGGAAAAAGCTTACATTTGTCAAATTCATTTCTTCATTTATCATTAAAAATGCGGCATCCTGAATCTATTTTGCTCATTTTATGGGCTAACGGCCATTATAAAACACTTGCACTTGTACAGCTGAGTACGTAGTGAACCCACTACAATCAATTTGCAGCATTGCTATGCGTGCCATAGGTGGGAAAATTAAATTGTTTGAAATTTTACATGCAGCGGAATCGACAACGTGGCGCCACATTAGGCCTGGGGAGTATCACTGCCTGCTTTTAATTACGTTAACTACAACGTAAACGTTTTCAAAAATCTCTTTATTTGAAAGAAACATATTTTTAATAGTTTTATGCTGATCTAGTGGCTTAAAAATCTTCAAAACGATTTGAAACAAACGATGAAACGAAAATAAATTATTCTTGGGGCTTTTTGATGCATATACGCATATGATACATATACGCATATGATACACCGCAACGTGTATACACTTAAAAGCACAAAACACTTTATGTTTTCGTCTTGTAAACATTTGGTACAGTGTGACCGCCAACTTCAAATTTATACAATGCACATATAATATATGTGCGAATAAATGCTGTAAATATTTCGGTAAAATTCTTATTTAATTAAAAAATACATTATACAAAGTATCATCACTATCTAAGGACTTGTGCCTCTTATTGGCGGGTTTGCAGATGTCCTCATGGTAGAAACTTCTTGGTTTCGAAAAGAAATAGTCTTCTATCCATGTTCGTACGACTTCAGCTTTGCTGAATAGACAGAAGGAGACACATCTGGTGAATACGTCGCAATTTGCAGATATTCCAGGCTCAAGTTGAAGATCCCTTTATGGATTGCTTTTACTGGAGATAGACGGAGGTAAGCGAATTTTCAACGTTTTGCGGCAAAAAGCTTTGGCACGAAGTCTCGCAAACCACTTCCTACCTGCTTACTACCTTACTACGTTTTCGTTTCAAGATAAATAATTTTCGTAGGGTCACCGACATTTTTTTCCGGTTTAACTCAGTTTAACACCGGAAACATTGCAGTGCTCTTCACCGGTCGGTGTTATTACATTCGCAAATTTGGACTTTGCTGTAAGCAAAGTGTGTTTAATAAGTAGCGGGTTATACTGAGCGATAGCTTATGGACACGCGGCTTATACTTTACATATACCAATGCCTAAGGTTTTCAAAATTTCGGAAAAAATAGGTAACCATAGTAGGCAATAAAGTCACTTTTTTATATTCGTGATAAAATTTCAAAAATGATGCAGTATTTTTATGCAAAGACATATTTTCTAAGAGAGCTGCTGTATTGAAGAATGCACAAATTGTCAATAGATACGGCCCAAATTTAGCAAAATTAATTTACCTGTCGAAGGTTTTATTTTTCAATTGAGTCCGTCATAAAAAATTACAACTTAGACTTTGCCTGGAGGTTGCTTTCCATAAGATATTATAGGATCTAAAATGAGACCCATCTGATTCAAATTCCTTATAATTAATTTTGTGCTAAATTGCTACTAAGGACCAATTTTCATCCTAAAACAATAAAAATTTGATTTTTTTGCTTATTTTTCATTACATGCGGTGAGACACAAAAAATAGATTTACGTAGTTTAATTTCGGTAAGATTAATTTTCATGTGAAGTCTTTTTCGCAGGAACCGTTATATGCCAGAGTTTCCCCAAAAATTTTCCTATCTAATCCTAGTTACGCTAAAATACGTTAATGTACCAAGTTTCATTAAAACAAAGCAAATAAAACCAAAATTTGAAAATGTAACAAATATGTTTATTTGTTTTAATTGGACATTTTTCAATTTTTTCTATTATTGTTCTTCTTAATTCCCTAATTAATTCAAATTGTCTCACCTTTCCCTCCACCATCTCTTCATCGCATAACAGTTCTCAAAATATTGCAAATATCTTTTTTTTACGTTATGCAATTCTATTTAGCTTTAATCATTGCACCACCTGACTTAAGCGCTATTCACAATTCTGTTCAGAATGGCGATCTTACATATATATGGTCCGCATTATGGCCAGGTTGCCTTTGGACATTCGATTAACTAGTTTGATTATTTTGAGCTACATATATAGTGTCTTGGACGATAAGATTGTTATGGATAAAAGCTTAAAATTGATTTAATGCAGTTCAAATCGTTTTAATATGCTTTTTAGCTGCCGGTTTAAGTGTACGTTCCGTATGAAAATTGCAAAGTGTATTACAACAAAACGATTTAAAAGCTTACCTGCAGAGACTTGTGTGGGCTGATAACTCTGGTTCAGATTTGTTTGCTGTTTTAAGGGTTTGTAGGGTAGGATTATTTTCAAATGTTTGGCATATTCTTACTTCTACTACTCACTTAGCTTAAACACTTTTTTTTTTAAGGAAAATTGCTATACTTCGCAAAAAAGTTCAAAGATAAATGTTTTCTGGACATATAAGCCACAAATCTATTGGCTTAGTCCATCTCCATTTAACATACCAAAAAAAAAAAAAAGAAAAGATATTTATGAGTGTAGTTTATAATAAAATAAGTATTCTTTTTTTAGATTTGGACTTCCATGCATGAACACAATAGCTTAAGTATACTATACGACCAGAAAAGTATACTATACGACCAGAAAGTATACTATACGACCAGAAAAGTATACTATACGACCAGTCATTTCTTAAGCTTAAGACCTTCTTTCTTAAGCTTAAGAAATTAAGACCTTCTTTCTTAAGCTTAAGAAATGACTGGGCTCAACGATTTGTTATTAATTTACGCTCTATTAAGGCAATGTATTTGTTGACGCAAGAGATTCATGCACTTTGATACTTTTTAATTTTTTTTCCAACGTGTTCATTCGATGGAAACCGAGAAATCGATTGTACTAAAAATAACCATAGCAGGAGCATTTTATCCCAATCACTTCACAGGTTTTAATCTGAACAGCATGGATCGCGAACGTGGCGTTTGTCACACTTTGTGCGGTAATAATTCCTGCAGTATAGTGTACTTTGCAAACCTCAGTACTCAACATATCGGACAATTGTATATGCGTTCCATTAAAGCATTATTTAAGGGCGTTTTACCTAAAGACATTGAGGTGCGTTGTCAACCAGGCTCTGAACGAGTGTTTGTTACATTTACTAAAGATCCAGAATGTGATTGTGAAGATGTAAAAAAAAGGCTTTTGGTACGAGCTCGTGTGAAACCGGACGTTTATAAGGCAATAAGAATGCCCATGTCTTCTCCGCTTCGTTTATATTCAATCAATGTTTATCTCTAAAACATAATTTTTGCCAGAGTTTGCAACACTGGTCTTACATCACTATGAACAATTCAACAATCTACAAATATACTTAAAATGATAAAGGCCTTAGCATACAATTCTCAATAATGTGTTAAGTTAATCAGATAGTTAAAAAATTTTAGAAAATTAGATAAGATGTATCTTGATCACGAACGCATTTGCAACAAATTTATTGTAAAAAAATGAACAATTCCATTCTACAGCAGCCGTGACTATTTATAGATGATAAATGATATCGCGTATCATTGATCCCATGACAGACGGAATACTTTTCATTCAAAACGTTTTATTATAAAAGAAAACACAACAACAAACATACGTCCAACACTTTGTGAATTTTTTTAATGGAATGTTTATTTTAATTTCCTAAAAAAAAAAAATAAATAAGTATTTAAACCTATGTCGACAGAGCCATTTCGCAAGCATCTTCGCTGCAAGTAGCGTATGCCTTGAATTAGAAACATACGCGTATTTCTTCTTGATTTCCACTTTATTCACTTTTTGTGTTCATTTTTCATAATGAAATTTCCTCTTTTTTAATGCTAAGATAAAATTTCGCTTATTCAAAAGGAGTAAAATCTTCCTTGTTCTTAAAGACATATTGTTGAAATTTCTGCCGTTGTTGAGATTTACTCTAGACTAGTGTTGCTAATGAAAAATGGAATTCATCTACAAATTTTCATTTCCTTATCGAAAATTCTATCTTCGATTTTCTGTAACTTTAAAAATAAATAGTGCAGAATGAAAGCGCAGTCTGCACTTGTGCCAGCTAGTGGCATCCCAATTACATATTATGATTTGGGATACGCTGCTTTTAAAAACTTCCTTTTCTAGAAATTTACGCGTAGTAACGTGAAAAGTTTCATGCGGCCTTAAGAATACAGCACCGTGAATCATTTTATTATTGTTTTCTGAAGTCCAAAGACGTTCGATGTATGCAATGCTTGGGATTTTATTTTCATTGTGCTTAAAATACACGAAATCGCCGGCGGAGAACACCTTTTGATTGATGATCATGCTTTCACCGTGCATAGCAGCCGTGTCAACATCTTCCTTGTCTTCTTGATCTTAATCAGGCTCCTCTTGCGGTAATTTTTGTTGCTTCATAATTTCTATTTCAGATATCATTTTATCTAAACTATAATTCAGGGCGGCCGAGCTCAAGGTATCTGCGCGAATTTCACTGCGTTTCTTGATAAAGAAACTCTGCAACTCTGTGGAATCTTCGAAAACGTCAGAATCTGTGCGACAAACGACGAGCACGTTCTAAACAAGCAAATACATCTTCCTCAAAGACGTCTAACCGTTTGTAAACACCTTTATCCAGCCTACGTTTGACTAAATCCAAAGATATAGTCGTTTGATTTTCAAGGTCAGCTGTCTGACGCATTAGCCACTGGCACATACCAATCATCGTTGTCGATTGTAGAATGGCCAAACCCACATCACCACTGTTGAAATTTGTTGGCAATACCAAGAAGCTTTTAGTAACTAAACCAATGTATATAACGGATATGACGTCAGTCCATAAAGCGAAAGCACGGTTGCTGGAGAGAAATAAAAACCAAGCTGATGTGTTCGAATTTTGATACCCATTAAATTCGTTCTCTAGAGCCTTCTCAGCTTCCAGAGCCTTTATAGTGGTTAAGCCTTGAAAAGTCTGATTGGTTAACGAGTAAACGGCGCTACGTGCTGGAAATTGAATGCAAACAGAACATGTAATAAGTAAAGTTTAAGTAAAATTAAAAAATGCAACGCACAAATTGAGTCCAAGCGTTTAACACTACGACTAGTACACACATAAAGATTCGTACAGTTTTTTTGTTATTCATACATATTTCTTGGAAGTAATCATTGCTTTTTAGTATCTGAACGTATAAGCTACAAGTCTTATTACCTTCGTCCACCCTAACTCAACGCCAAAAGCAAATAAAAAATATTTTTTTTCAATACAATTCAACAGAAGACATGCCGGTTTTTACTTCCTCACTTAATGGCCTCAACTGGGAGACATCTAGTGAAACGTCCGCAGCATCGTCAAAATATCCGGAATTCTGGATTTCCGGATTTTGCAAATTATAGTGCACACAAATGTCGCGAAGAACTGCACGAACATTGCAAATTTTCCCATCCTTGGATTTTATTGTTTTCCACTCTTCAATGAAAATACGCCATCGCCCTTGAAAAATATAGAGTCTTAATTTGCATTAAATATCAGGAATATTCAATCATCTTTTTTGTACAACGTGAGCATTTTATTGTAGAGATTAAGTGATTACGATATATGAATAACGCGATAAGTGTAGTAGAAGGCAGGCTTTTATTAAAAATTGTAAAGTATATCTCGATTACTGACATACCATGATGTTGCTTAGCCAATCACCGTTTGAAATTGTTTCTTTATATTATACTTTCTCTTCCTTTTTTACCGTTAAAAAACGGTATTTGGATTGGTTGCTTATGTTTTGCCACTAGTTTGTTGTTGTTGTGTAGTTCATGAATTTATTTAATAATAATTAATAAACTTTACTTTTGCTCTACATCATTGTGTGTTAATTTGTTTCATAATTTATGGGTAATGAGCAAAAACCCACAAATTATTTATTAATTAGAAAATGAAGCTGCATGTCAATAACGCATATCAAGCAGACATACAAACGGACAGGCATGACTTAACCGGTAGCAGAAATGGTAGCGTGTTCGGAGCTTTCTTTTTTGGTGTTGCAAACGTTATGACAAAATAAAAGATTCCTTCAAATCATCATTGGGCTCAAGTTATCAAAAAAAGGAATCGATTGAATCATAACATTTTCTATGGAATATTTTACATTATCGTTTTCTATTTTCACTACATAATTCTCGCCTAGACTACTCTGAACTTTCTCAACACTTTCTATTTTTTCTTCTAGTCATAAACAGACCAATGATCAAAAGTCAAACTTTCCAAGCAGTGCAGAAAAACAATAACTTATATTTATTGCACACCTGCATTTATATTGGCGTCATTACAACTCCAAATATGTGTGCCGTCATATTATTTTATTAAGAACAGAAAACATACAAGTTATTGTAATCAGTAGTAATTTTAATAATTATTATTTGAAAATAATTTGTGAATAAAATTGTAGTCGGCGGAAGTGCTTTCAATACATATGTTAGTTGTAAATATATTATACAAATTTTTTTCCCCTCTAGTTAATATTATTATACTTTTTCAAAACATAAAAATTTAATTAAATATTAGTTAATTAGTTACTAGTTTGATATACAAAAGTCATAAAAAAAAATATATATATATATATAAAAATTTACTAGAGATGTAGAGACATGATGGCTTAAAAGAAACTCAAAATGTCAATGTGCCTTTCCTTTT
>NW_023998531.1:45594-58446 GCF_014805625.2 Glossina fuscipes
AATGTCAGAAAAAACAAATTTTAAAGATATAGATTTTATGTTTAATGCACATATATTTTGTGTAGATATTTTATAAAATATATGTGATATAAAATTGAACATTTCTCCTTTTTGATCAATATAATTGAAATTAAATTAACAAGACTCAAAAGACGTAGGAGAGAAGACGAAAGAAGAAATCATCGAAGAATGATGGACGTCGAAATAAATTTTCTTCAACCAATTCGAAAGAAGAATAATTCACCATCTTCAAATTTTCTTTGCACGCACTAGCAAACACTGCAAGAAGAATTAAATAAAATTTTTCTACGTTTCAAATTTAGCATCTTTATTGAAGCAAAAACAAAAATGAATACAGAGAAAACTTGTTCGATTTTCATTTGACGAAAAACATTGTTTTTAAAAGCTAACTTTATTTTTCATTGTAAACACATTATAAGTACAACGGCCCCTCTCAATGACGAACTAGTTGACAGAAATTAATTAATTACGTTTAATTATATCCTATACGAGCTCATTAGTATCCTCGCATCAAAATAACATTCTTCTTCATTCCTGTTTTATAAAGTTGCACATCTTTGTTCAGCAAAAGAGGAAAAAGAGTTACATAAATACATGCTTGTTTTCAATGAATTTAATATCAAGTTATTTATTTTTTTTACTTGGACATTTTAAAATTTTTTTCTGTTATTCTTCTTCTTATTATTATTATTTTCTAACTAATTCAAATTGTCTCATTTTTCCTTCCAACATATGCTCATCGCGGAGTTGTTTTCAATAAACGCAAATCCTCTACCATGAAAAAACACCTGTAGCATAAAAATTAAGCCTAAAGGTATCTGAAAGTGAGCAAAAACCAATCGACAGGTCTCTCAAAGCGAGCAAAATCAACCAGTGTGAGCGTGAAAACGACCAAAATCAATCCACTCTAGTCTCGAAATGAGCAAAATACATATATTTTTTAAATAAAAGTAAGTAAAAACTCTGAAATATTTGCAGGCGATATATTCATTTTAGCTAATCGGGGAATGTTTACCACAAAGCCCACACAGTTGCGCAGGCAGACAGATGGACAGACGGACGTGCTCAAATCGTGTGAGAATTTGGTGCTGATCAAGAATATATATACTTTGTGGGGTATCTGAATATACGTCTCATCCTTCGCTGAAGGAAGTTCTTCTTCTTCTAGATAACGGCAAGCGAACTACAATTAATTCACTGCAGAAAGTCTTTCTTTGCATTATTCTTGTAGTCGAATGTATGTATATGTTTAGATATTTTATTCAATTATTTAAGTTTGAATGTTTAAATAAGAATAATAATAGGAAAACACTAGCTTATTTTCTCTTCTTGTTCATCTTTTAGGGTCCCACGAATCAACCATGTTCCGGACCAGAACACGTTCAATGTGAACACTGTTTGCTATTTTCGTGCGTTCTGCCTTTACAAACGCGTTAATTGCCAAAAAAGTGTAAAGTGGCAACTTTGCAGGAAAAACAAAACAATTATTAGAAATTGTTCGGTATTGCTGCAAAATATTAAACAATACAAAATAGTTTTTAGACTCTGTCATATTTCCCTGGTCATTCGCATTTCATTCACACTTGACACAATACGTCACCTCCCCAAACGGCAGCTGGATAATTTTTGTGTTTACCGGTGTTAGTGAAAAAAAGGGAGAAAAAAAAAAAAAAGAAAGATTTTAAATATTTGAAAAAAGGAAAAGAGGTTTAATAAAGTAATAAAATAACCAAAGAAAACAATTTTAAGAAGGAAAAGGAGGGAAGGAGGAGGAATCTCTCGTGAGAGAAAAATTAAGAAGCAATACATATATTCAATTATTATTTTTTGTTTTTTCTTTGTGATTTTTTCTTTTTGTGTTCCCTGTGATAACAACCAAAACAACATCAGCCCGTCTCCCTATGGAGACTGGGTCTGATCTTATAACTACTAATAGAGACTGTTTTGAAAATTTTTACATGAACGCCACTGGGCACACCAAGAGATCGAAAATGGGTGAGAATAATATTCTTTTATCCGGTAACGGAGAAGCTAACGCAAACGTTTTAATTCCGCCTAGTAAACAGGCTACCGACAAGCCCTCTGATTTGGGTGCCACAGCCGCCCCAAATCTCGAGATTAATTTGTACGATTGCCTTTCCAACTGCAATTTTGTCGTTTTTGTCGAAACATGCGCGGACGCAGAAGGAAATCGCATCAATATTAACTCCAATCTCTATTTCTATGATTACTTGAAGGATTTCGGTATATACGGCTTAAAAGAATTAAAAGTTGTCAGCAGGGGTAGAGCCAAACTGCTTTTCAGCTCCGCTGCCAATGCCAACAATTTTGTTATGAATAATGAATTTAATAAAAAGAATTTAAAAGCGTTCATACCGAGGTCGTTCACTGAGAGATTTGGAGTTATTCGAAACATCCCATGCACATATAGTGTCGATGATATAATTAAAAACGCCGTATCCGTTTAAGTCCGCTGTCCGTTCCAAAGAAGAAATCCCAACAACAAAGACGAGTGGATTCCCACAACCAGCATCAAAGTTGGCTTCAAAGGGAGAGCCCTCCCTAAGGCAATAAAATTTAACTATTGTAATCTGCCGGTCGAATACTTTGTATCCACTTTAAAGCAGTGCTTTAAGTGTGGCAGATACGGTCACGTATCTAAATTCTGCAAAGCTAAAGAGAGCAGGTGCCTTAACTGTGGAAAGTCTCCGAAGTGTGTAAATTGTGAGACGATGAAGTGCTTATCCTGTGGCTCAGGTGAGCACAACGCTCTCAATAAGTGTTGCCCTAATAGGGAAATTGAATTAAACATCAACAGGATAATGGCGATTAAAAATCTTTCGTATAAAGAGGTCAAAGAGAATTTTTCCGAAAATTATTTCGAATGTCTCGATGACAACACTTATGACGGCAATTTCCCTCCACTGGGGAACACGTCTGCAATTTCGACCAAGGATGATAATCAAAATGCCAACAAAATCTTAACCAAAAATAAATACAATGCTGTCGTCAAAAGGAAATTGGTTCCCTCCAAATCTCTTATCAATTCACCCACCAAGCCTTCTCCCAATACACCCCCCAAGTCGTCTGGAACAAGCCTTCTTGGACCGAAAATTTCAAACAACTATTTGCGGTCTTCAGAACTTGAAAGATTAATTCTCGCGATTCAAGAAAGTATCCGTCCGATGATCCCTCACAATCTTATTAAAGAATTTGAAGAAAAAATGTCTGTCTGTGCTATTTCTTGCCCCGTTCGAGCATCCAGTACTGCGAGGAAATCCGCTGGGGTTCTTTCTCAAGTTTCAACATGATATCCTTTTTACAATATAATATTCAAAGTGTCCGACGTAACCTATCTTTTCTAGATTTTTACTTAAACTCAAACAAGATTGATTTTTGTGTCTTAAGTGAAGTTTTTCTGAGAGATGAAAATTGTTTCGAAGTTAAAGTTTCGAATTATGCCTCAGCCACCAAATGCCGAAATGATGGCTATGGTGGTGTTAGTATATGAGTTAAGAAAGGTGTCAATTTCAGACGTATTCCCTATAACTCTGCCGTTGACATCATCATCATCAAAACCATCAACCTGAAACCGAATCTTTTCATAGCCTCATGCTACTTTCCACCCAGTCTCGATGTGCAAACCTTTCGTGATGAGATTCAGAGATTATGCGACTTTCTTGACGGTGAACAAAATGTGATTCTAGCTGGAGATTTCAATGCAAGACACCGCCTGTATGGTGATCAAGTCTCTACCAACAAAGGCAAAATCCTTGTAAATGCCATCAATTCCAGCAGCTTCAGTGTTCAATAACGGCAATACTACCTTTCACAGTAACCGGAGCGGTCGCACGGCGAGCAGTGTCTTGAATCTAACTTTCTCGAACTCAACTATTTTATCTTTCAACTGGAACACGTCCAATGTTTCCATTGGCAAAAGTCAGCACTCCCCCATTATATTCCACAGTTGTAACAATTCCGTCAAGAAAATAGAAAATTTCATTGCACGCAACTTCCTTATGGACCGTCTGTCTAAAGTTGATCTTCCTTCTGATTTATTATCAATTCAAAGTGCCTTTCAGTCTGTGATCATGTCTGCTAGAACCAACTTCCCTGACGTTGACTCCTTCTCACCTAAACCTTGGTGGAATCCTTCCCTGTCAACACTTTTCCGCAAATACCAAGCTGCAAGAAAAAAAATGAGTAAATATGCCAATCCAGCCAACTACATTGAATATATGAAAATACTGAAAGAATGGAGGTCTGCAGTTAGAAAGGCGAAAAGGGCACATGGAGCCATCGCTATTAAAGAGTTAAGTGGTAACGGCAACCCACGTTCCTTCTGGAATTATATCAATGGTCATCGACAATCTAGTCGAAAATTAAGCGGTTGTGCTGTATGGAATGACCGTGATAATAAAAACTACTTAGATATGCTCAAGAGCTACATTCCAATTGTTAATCCTATTACAATGCCTTCAATTCCTTTTAGTAGTATCAGTAACACACCCTTTTCATTGCATGAGCTAATGTATGTTTTACATTTCAGAAAGAGAGCTACTGCTGCAGGTTTTGATGGAGTCAAGTATGACATGCTCAGAGCACTGTCTGGAGGAAGCTTTAGCATACTTTTGCATGCAATTAACAACTGCTGGTCCATCAACTTTATACCTTCTGATTTTCGTTGCATCAAAATAGTTCCCATTCCCAAGCCAGGTAAAGACTTAAATGATTTAAGTAGCTTCAGACCAATTTCACTAATATCTGTATTCATAAAGACCATCAACCTCATGGTTAAGGAGAGACTAACTGCTTTCCTGAAAACTAAGAACATTATTCCAGCTCGGTCTTACGCCTATCAAAAACGCAAATCTACGAATATGTGCGTTAAAGAACTGTGTTTTCTCATAGCCAGCTTAAAAAAAGCAGGGAAAATGGTTGCCATGCTCTCCCTGGACATCAGCAAAGCCTATGACTGTGTCAACTTGATTAAGCTCGGCAGAATTCTCCTAAACTTTTCGATACTTCTTCAAATGCGGCTGTGGATACTTAATTTTTTATCCAAGCGTGTGTTGGTGATGGGTATCGAAAAAGTTGAAATATGCGGTGGTATCCCACAAGGCAGTTGTTTAAGCCCCATACTCTTCAATTTATACGCAGCTTCTTTGCATGATCTTCAAGATGACAAAACTCACATTTTTCAATATGCAGACGATTTTCTAATCGTATCTGCGGACTCATCTTTTCCAGCAGCTGTCAATAACCTCTCGATGAAAGCGAACTTGTTTTTCGATGCATGCGCTGATCTTAATTTATATTCTAACCCCAGCAAGACAAACACAATTTATTTTGCCAAAGGATCTAAACGTGAAATCAGACTTCTTATCAAAGGTACCCATGTTAATCAGGTAAAATCTCTTCGATTTCTTGGGAGAATTTTAAATGACAGCTTAACCCTTCGTGGGCATTATGTAAAGGCGTTCAAAGATTGTCAGTCTGGATGCAACATCATCAAACTCATGACAAACAATCAGGCAGGCTTGACTCCCAAAAATGCTTTGACCGTTTACAAATCTCTAGTCAGGTCCAAAATTGAATTTGGACATTCCACATGTTGCAATTTCCCAAAATATATTGAAAAACGTATACAAGCATTTGAAAACCGAATGTTAAAGCGTTGTACTGGACTGACCCCCTCAACTCCTCAACATATTCTCAATGTTATATCTGGTGAATGGCCAGTTTCCGAAAGAGCCCTTTTTTGCACTGCCAAGGAGTTAATTAAAGTCAAGATGATAAATCCTTCCTTTTTTCAAGAAATTATATCCCTTAGTGACACTGTCACTTGCAGCTATACTTTTTGCTATCAAAAACTTCGTCATATTTTTGATAAGTTAGATTCAATTCCCCCCTTGAATTTTATTACCAGCAAATGCAAAGTCTTTATGAACATTCTCGAACCAATCTCTACCTCAAAACAAAATGTCAACTTCTCTTGTATAAGGTTGTTATGCCAAGAAAAGCTCCTTTTTTATTACAACAACGGATATGATATATATGCCACTGACGGTTCCGACATAATGTATCTGGCTTCTCGGTCGTAAAACATCTATCTGAAACAATACTTCGAGTCAAAGTGGAAGAGGAACTTTCCTCTACTTTTATTGAGTTGCTCGCCATTCGACATGCTATCATGATTGCTATTTCCGATGGTATCAGACGTTTTGTTTTTTTTCCGACAGCAGGTCAGCTCTACTTCTAATAAATAAAAGATATGCAGAAAATCAATATGTGTTTGATATATACAAGATGTTGCACGAATCTCAAGTGGATGACTATCACCTCGTTTGGGTACCTGGCCACTGCGGCTTTTTTTTTAATGTAAAAGCCGACTTTCATGCAGGGAGAGCTCGTGTTGATAAGACAATTTTGTCCATCAAATATACTCGCAATGAAGCCATTCGGACAATTCGCAACCACATCCTTCAACAGCTTAACGACGAATTTAAAGAAATCGCCCGCGTTAAATCTAATCGTCTTTTCTATAAATTAAATCCCACATTTCAATTCAAACCCTTCCCTGTATCTTCTTTTAATTCCTGGGAAATCAAAATTCTTTATAGACTCATGAGTGGTCACACTTATGACAAAGTTTATTTAAAAATGATTCGCGCTATACCATATGATGTTTGTGAAATTTGCAATGTTGTTGAGTCTGCTGAGCATCTAATCTTCAGATGTCACAGGCTTGACGGCATTAGAGATTCCTTTAGCTTCTTCAAGTTATATGATGGTCTCCTTGATCTCTTTGCAGTAAAAAATGTACGTCATCTCGGGGAACTAACTTGCTTTATTAGAAAAGCCAATTTATCCTTTTAGAATTTTTCTTTTTCCTCCTCTTTCCTTTTTTTTTTTCTCTTTTTGCTTTCAATCATTTTCAATTACCATAACATTCCTTTTCGTTTTCAGCCAAAGTTTGCAACACTGTCTGACTTTCAAGAACTCAACAAGCACACTTACACACACACACACACACAATTACATTTAACATGCTCACTCCAGTTATTACGGCCGCTCTTTTTATTTTTGTTACGTTTTATACATAATCGTGATTAAAAATTACAACAATTTATTATTTGGACATATAAGCCACAAATCTATTGGTTTAGTCCATCTCTGTTCAACATACCAAAAAAAAAAAAAATATATATTTCCCTGGTCTAGTTCATGTCTATTCCATATCCAAAAAAAAGATAAGTATAGTCTTCAAATTCACATATATAATATGGCCGATCGATTAACTCAATTGCAAGACACTGTCAATTTGGTTTGTATTCATTTTCACGAAATTTTATGAGAATTTCTAAATAATTCCTTAGCTTTTCTTTAGCAAGCAGAATAATTTTGCAACGCGATTGGTATAATGCAACGAACATCCTTTCCAAATTTAGCAAAGCTAGTCAGGATGCGTTCAAGGGGAGATAAATGCCCTTTTTTTATACACTTATATATATAAGATTATATATTACATAAAACCACTTGTATGAATATATCGTAGAATTAACAAGAAATATTCAAAAATATGCGAAAATCGAATGCCAGGTCTCTAAAAATTTACTAAAACTAGTCAAGATGCTTTCAAGGGGAGATAAATGCTCTCTTTTTATGCACTTATATATATTGTTATTGCATACAGATTGCGTGCAGAGAAATGAAAAGTAACGGTTAAATGCAGAAAACTATTCTGCACATTCCTTACGAAATGAATGTTGTGCCTTAGTACTTTTCTGTTTTTAACTGGATTAGACGTGGAAAATGAAGCTGAAGATACGGAAATGGTAGCATGGCGTGAAAACGCAAATAAGAAAGCTGGAAATATTGGTGATATTGAAAATAATGGAAACTGAAGGGTCTATACTGCAATTTGCCCCTTATTTTGGCATAAGTTAACCGAAATTAAGACAGATTTCGATCGTTTAAATGACGAACCTAAATCTATTTGCAGCTATTATTCGCCTCGGGAGGCGGAATTCTGCATATTAGAAGTGGATTGTACAGCTTTTAACAGGTGAATTAAAGTGAAATGCTGGTTTGATTTAATGAAAATAATTACGTATGTTGATTTAACGGAAAAGTTACAGTAATTTTGCTTTAAAGCAATTTACATTAAAAAACTTTAGAAAAGTTCAAGGAAACAGATAAAACTTCTCTACTCCAACAAGAAGGTTCAAACCTACTGGAGGAGTTTCGTGCTGATATAATATTAAAAGATCCCAGTCGTTTAGCTAGATTTTTTAACATGCTGTAAGCAATTATGATGTCACACGGTTTAATTAGTGTTTCATTGATAGGGTTTTTCTAGCATTTCAGGATTTGAAAAATTAAAATTATTACTGTTGGTTTGGATTCCCCAGTCCCTTAACGAGTACTTTGAAGTTGATGAATCCTGTTGTAAGAGATATTCCAGAAGAAGAATCACTAATGCAAGAAGCCTATCAAGATGATGCAGACACATGGACAATCGATAAAAGCGATCTGCTACAGTCCGAATTTAGAAGAAATTATGGCCTGATAAATCGAGACAAAGTAAAATTGCTGCAAATAATGACATATATATATATATACATTCGGAGCTGCAATCAATACACAATACAAACAATTGTTCGACCTATAAGAGGATTCAATTTTCAGATTACTAAGACGAGATTGTATTCACGACTTAAATTCATAATTGTTAATGATTCTGTGATTTGTATTATAGTTTAAGACAATTTCTAGCTAATTTGATTTACAAATAAGTGGTGTAAATAAATATTGTAAAATGGTTAATCAATGAATAAAATATTTATTTCACTAATAATAACAAGACCTATATGTTTATATATCACTAAATGTCGTTATTTCTTATTTTTTTGTATTTTTTCTTTTCAGGTTATATTAACATATTTATTTTTTAATTTTGTACAAAACTCTTGTTGTTTATATTGACGGCATTACAATACCTAGCAGGTACGCCGCCAGATTAATCAATATGATAAACGCCATTGTTCCTTCTTTTGTCTTTGAACATACATGTATATAATATGTATACATATATATACATATACTTATATATATAGAGTATATAATATAAAAAATATTGGGTTAACAGATTATGTGTTGTTTTTATAAATTTATAAAAACATTGAAAGTGTTATTTGTTAAACAGTCCGAGGGTCTTTGATTCGTTTGGTCTGCCGTCGTTATCGCTTTCACTACTCTCGAGTTTCAAAAAAATTAAATTTTTCAGTTTTTTTTTTCAAATTTTAGGTTAAATGAATTTAATTTATAATTAAGGAGACAAAATTTTATTTTCTAATTTTAATTAATACATTAATTAGTTAATTAATTAATAACTAATGCAAATAATTTACTTTCAGCCAAAATGTGATTTTCAAAGTTAAACATTAAAAAAATTCACGAAAGTAGAAATTGTAACAATAAATAAAAATAACGAAGTAATAATAATATAATATATAAATGAATAAGAGACACCAGACATAAATTCAATTCTCTCCATGTCATTATTTCATCGCAAACTACTTTCTAACTCCTGATTTCCAATTTGCATTAAAAATCGCATTGTTCCATGCGACAATCGCCCTTTTCCGATAACCGCATCAATATCCAAGAATTAAAAGCTGCCATATTCAATAAGAAATAATAACGCGTCATGTACTGAAAAGCTGAATCATCTACAAAAATGCGGCAGTAGACGAAATGGAGGAAAATAAAACTGCTTGAAATTGCTCTGAAAAGGCAAAAAATTAAATATATTAAATTATAAAATGCATCAAACGTATCTCATGCAGCGGATGAGACTACTAGCAGTGGTGCGTAAGTTTTCAAATCGAACGAAGAACCCTCGGACTGTTTAACAAATAACACTTTCAATGTTTTTATAAGTTTGTGCATTTTATAATTTAATATATTTATTATTATTATGATCATTATTAATTTCGCCAGAGAAATAAATTCTAAGACTAAACTCTTAAAAGCACTAGCATCTAAGGCTATCGGCTTTTATTAAAAACTCTACTGCACCTGAGATTCGAACCTACGACCTTTGACTTGCTAGTCGAGATTCCTCGCCTTCGGCTACTCGGGCGGATTTACTATATATAATTTTTTGCCTTTTCAGAGCAATTTCAAGCAGTTTTATTTTCCTCCATTTCGTCTACTGCCGCATTTTTGGAGATGATTCAGCTTTTCAGTACACGACGCGTTATTATTTCTTATTGAATATGGCAGCTTTTAATTCTTGGATATTGATGCGGTTATCGGAAAAGGGCGATTGTCGCATGGAACAATGCGATTTTTAATGCAAATTGGAAATCAGGAGTTAGAAAGTAGTTTGCGATGAAATAATGACATGGAGAGAATTGAATTTATGTCTGGTGTCTCTTATTCATTTATATACTATATTATTATTACTTCGTTATTTTTATTTATTGTGGCAATATCTACATTCGTGAATTTTTTTAATGTTTAACTTTGAAAATCACATTTAGGCTGAAAATAAATTATTTATACTAGTTATTAATTAATTAGTTGTAAATAGCTCAGCTCATGCACACTTTACATCTATCCATTAAATAATTTTTAAACAATTTTTGCAGTTCTTGATATACGGAAGTTACTTAAAAAGTTTTAAGAATAAAGGCTTCAATAAGGATTCAACGCACGCCATTAATATATTCAGGTGCACTTTTTATCGCCAATCACAATAAGCCAAAGAAAATTATAATTTTCTTATGCCTAGCACGCAATGAAACCGCAATTTTGATGCGTTTCGAATAGATATTTACAATCAACTCTTATGGTAGCCATTTTTCCTACTTTATGATCTTTCCCGTCGCGTGTAAACGTATAGAAACAGTTTATTCATCAACAGCTAAGCTATTCGAAGTAATATAAGTCCTAATAAAAATATAAAATAATTTATTGAATATTTTAATCGATTTTATTTCTGAGAGGAATAGTCCTAATACCCTTGATGTGGAGAAAGGAGAATAAACATTTCCAATATTTACATTCTAACAAGTGGTCGCATAACCTTTATCACATTCGAAGCAAAATTGAAATAAACTAAAAAACATACTATGTTAGCTAGAAAAGTCTTTCACTTTGTCTCTAAAATAACAAAATTCGAAGTTCGCTCATTTACTTACTCTAAAGTAACAAAATTCGAAGTTCGTTCATTTACTTACTTTGTCAGTTCAACACCTAGAATAAAAATAAAATCACTAATAAATAATAATAAACATACATAGGCTCCCTCCACCATCTTGACGTTTATGTAAAGCATATTTTTTGTTATATATTATGTCCGATTGAAATAAATGGAAAATATATAAACATGCTTGGAAAGTATAGTTTATATTTTGTTAAATATTTACCGTAAAAAGATTCAGTTTCCATTTTTTTCAAATTTTTGGTAATAAATGTAAGTTTGACAAATGACTTTCATATATCGTAAGTTGCCCTAATTTCAGGTGCGTCATTCAACTTCGTCGACTTGTTTGTTCATATCACTGAGACTAGACTTATTATTTGCCAAGTTCTTATCATATTAATAGTGCAGAGTATAATATATGCTCTTTTATACCAATATCAATGTTTATTAAGCAAAATATTTCGCATTCTTTCCACAACTTTTCCCACCTGTTGCGAGGGATTGTCATAGTAGGCGTTCTACAGTAGATCCAAACAAACGACAAATGATGCTGAAAACTATTAATTTAACAATTTGTCGACACATATCTGTAAATGAAGTGCTATTTATGAACCTCGCCCCACAGATTCGGGGGAAACTCTCTTAAAGCAAGAGGCTTCAGTGAGTGTACGTGGTGTTCCCCTATCTCATTATCTGGGGGACTTATTAACATCTACAATCAGTAAAAACGCTGTCAAAGGTCGTCAGGGGCTAGAATGGGTGATAGGGCGAATATGGGAGGTTATGGGAATTGATGAGCCAGCTGCTAAAAACACAGATGATCTTATTCTGTCTACGCGGCGTTCTCTCGACGATATGACCGAGAGTGCGCGCAAAAGTATGGGTGTATCCACGCGCAAGCCGCCAAACATATGCACATTTAGATTTAAAACAATCAAATATTAAAAGACTACATCCAAAGGGAAGATAAAATGAAAGGAAAATGGAATAGAGCTAAAAACAGCATACATAACATAATTAATGTACATTTGTTTGTGGTTTTCTGAAGAAGAATGATTGTGGAACGTTTCGCTAGTCGACTAAAAGTTGTTTATGTGAATGCTTTTCGCACAGGAATATGTTATTTGATAATGCTCAAAATTTATTCGCCTTTTATTTAGTTAATTATGTATTGTATTTTTATTAGCATATTCGTCGTCCAAATCATTCATAATTTCTTATACAATTGGGCTTGATAACGAATATTGGGCGCCTCACGATTCACTTACAATTGTTTAGAGAGCATATTAAGTGAGCTACTCTACTAACATGTATACTATTTAATATAAACATAAACATCTGTTATGTGAAGTTGTAACGGCCGCGAACAAACCTAGGATAGGGTGTCTGTCGGTCTGTATCAACCGCAAGCAGCGGAATAACGGCATGCCGTTAGACAAAATCATGCGATTTTGTGCTACTGCTTAAATCACGTGATCTTGCGGGATATGTTTGTTTTATACTTTTCTGTTTTCCTTGTTTACAAGTACAGGCAGAATCGTATGATTTTGCGGTATTCCTTTTTTTTTACTTTTGCTCTTGCAAGCATAGGCAAGAAATCGTATGATTTTGCGGTA